>NW_026705642.1:300000-528593 GCF_029867415.1 Vicia villosa | reverse complement strand
GCAAGATTTGATAAGCTGGCTGAAAGACAAATGGATTTGACTTGCTACCCTCACCAACCGACTATGGTACGACTTGGTATCGAAGAAAGCGTTTTGCACCTGCTAAACCAAATTGGTTGGACTGGTTCTCACCTGTTCCGCAAGTTTAGTACCTACCGGAAGCTCACTCTGGAATTCTTGAGCTCCCTGACCTATCTTCCTAACTGTGGACAAGGACTGAGAAAAGGAGTCATTCTCTTTAGACTCTTTGGTATGGAATTTAATTTTTGCATCCGAGATTTTGCTGAAATGCTAGAGCTACCTCATGGATCAGATGCATACACCAAAGTAGCTGAAGACAGTCTTGCTTACTGGGAGTTGGAAAGATACTGGGGCAAGATCACTGGAAACGACAACCCTGAAGAGAACGAATTCCAGTCTGAGAACATCCATAACCCCGCTTTCAGATACTTCCATAAGATCATTGCTCACTACATCTTTGGAAAACCTGATAATATCACTGAAGTTTCTAGAGAAGAGTTATTCATCATGTTCTGCTCCTTTCAGAATCGCCCGGTCAATGCCATCGCATTCATGCTAACAAACTTCGAGCGCATCACGCAAGACGAAGTTTCACCTATTAGGATTGGCGGATTTGTCACTATGATTGCTAATGCTATAGGAATGAGAGTACCTTTGCTTAGATTGACACCTCTTGCTTCCCACAATTCTATGGACATTCATTTCTGCTTTAACCGAGGTATCATCGGTAACCTTGGACCTGATCAGTTTGATTTACTCATTGATAACAAAGTATTGGATCAGTTCACTTTACCAAGTCCAAGGACGAGTGTGCACAACCCTGCTAACTGGCTTTACTATGGTCAGATTCCTGAGAGAGAACCCTCACCTGAAACCCCTCAAGCTTATGAACATTTTGATGAGGAAATGCACGTATTAGAATCTGAGCCTGACACTCCTCCTGGATACTATGACCCCAATCCTGAAGATGAACCCATTCCTGATTATGAACCTCTTTCTGTAGATGAACCTATACCTGAGTATGAGCCTGAAACTCCTTCTGAAGATTCTGCTGATGATTACACTGTTGATATGACTGATGTCGAGCTCGAGCAACAACAACCCGCTGCATCCACCGCATCGGTGAATCAAAGAATGCCTAATCTGAACACGCACGAGCAAGCCATCACTGCACTGCAACAAGATGTACAACATGTGCGCAACGAGCTTCACACTTTGCAAATGCATTTCTTCGATTTCATCGACACCGTCAATGCTCAGTTCGACGAAGTCTTCAAACACATTTATTCTAATGTGCACAACAATAGACGTGGCTAGATGTTACCGTTTAGATTATTCGATTTTATTTCTAGTTTTAGTAATTTCAAATTCCTAGTTTAGAATTTAATTTTCTGCACTTTTACATTCTGCTCCTGTTAACACTCAGTACCGGTTTAATTTTAAATGCAATATTCTATTTATTACTGCTGCTGTGTTTTTACTACATCACTATTAAACTGCTATGCATTCCTGTATACCATATTTTTGTCGTTTATAGTATGATACAATTACACTGTACTTAGCTGGTATTCTGTATTAATGCTGCTGTCAGAGTTAGTCCACCCTTGCACGCGTGGAAACCACTTCCCTAGGCTAGGAGACGCACGTCTCCGCATCTGTGGGACCAGCCTCTGCATGCAAAGGACAGGAGGCGCCCGTCTCCATGCCCTGTCCCCCAGCAGACTGACTGCCGGAGACGCGCGTCTCCCAAGGCCAGCAGTCTGTACCATTTGACCACGCAGAAGACCCTCTTTACTCCCCATTTTGAATTTTGAATTTGAATTTCAAAATTCAACATTCATTCCTCTTCATTCTTCCCATTATTTCTTCCATTTAAACACCATTAACCTCATTCATCCCCCATCATTCACCTCTTGATTCTTCATCATTTCCCAATCTTCTATTCCATTCAAACTTCAAACACCACCATAATTCCATTTTAATTCTACATTAACCACACCATTCTCAAACCTCACTATAAAACCACACCACCACCACTCTTACTTTTCACAACCTTCATACCATTTTCTACCATTCTACCCTCATTTCTATTTTCCATTTTCAAACTCACCATGCCTCCACGTTCAATCATCCGTAGTGTGCGTCCTGAGAGACCACCTCCCGACCTTTCAAATATTATTTTCCGAGAAGACGACAACGATGCTCAAAGAACCAAATACCTCGCTTTCTATGAACGTTCGGTCGTTCCCACAAAATTTGTGAACATCGAATGTCTAGAAACACTAGGCCTCATTGATGGTGTCACCCGTTTACTCACTAAATCTAGCCTACACCATCTTTGTACCGAACCCGTACCAACTTATGAGCCGCTCGTCTTAGAATTCTTGAGTTCTTTCAACTACGACACTCCTTCTAATCAACCGCTCTCAACCGGTAGCATCCAATTTCGGATGTTCAACCGTGAATATACTTTGGATCAAGAAGTAGTGGCTACGTACTTGCACTTTAATACGTCACCAAATGCTCTCCGCACTATCTTTCAAGAACTCAATGATCGTTCATGGGAGCAACATGCTTTCGACCTGTGGTTTAATCTCACTGGCGAAGTTCCTACTGGTTGGAGGGCTCTACATGCTTCTCACATTCAAAACCCCGCTATACGTTATTTTCAACGTGTTTTGGGGCATACTATTTTTGCGAGATCCAACAACCATAAGGTAAATCAACATGAACTATTTTTCCTTTATTGTGCGCTAAACAATCACCGTTTCAACGCCGCACCTTTTATGCTCCAACACATCCAAAGCTGTGTCAACGCCCCCGCTACAAACCCCTTTTTGTTTGGCGGACTTATTACCACCTTGGCATGTGCTTTAGGTCTTGGTGATGATCTCCTATCACTCTCTCATCTCATGATGCCTGCTCAATCACTCGACCTCACTTATTGCCGTGACTCCCACTTGGTTTCACCCCGCCATGATGGCCGATACACTTTGGTCGTCAACAAAGTTCTGATTCCTTATGTCATCCTTCTGTGCCCCGAAAGAATCAACATCCGTTATGTTCAGCGTTGGAGGCTTATTGAAGACATTCCTCAAGATAACCAACCTGAACATCCTAATGAACCTGTGGATGCAAATGAAGAAGAACTCAACCAAGGACAAGCTGATGACAACCAACCTCCTCAAAACAACCCTCCGCCTATCACTCTTGAAGCCATGTATGTTGCAATTCAACGACAAGACCACCTATTTCAAGCTATGCAGACAAATCAAAATGAAACACTGAGGCTTATTCGAGAGATGCAACAGGAGCACCGTGACTATGCTATTAGGAACGAAGGCCAATACACTGAAATTGCTACACAATTGCATGATCTTAACATTCGTGTGAATGGCTCTCCTACTGATAGACGTCGCCGTGTTCGTACAAGAGGCGCAAGCAGTTCACGCAACCGCAACACTGAGGAGTAGTTCTCATGCACTGAGGACATTGCATCATCTAAGTCTGGGGGAGTCGTATTACTTGCTTTAGTTTTATTTCCTTTTAGTTTATTTCCTTTCCTTTTAGTTTATTTCCCTTCCTTGTAATTTTTTTTTCTAATTCAATAAAGAATATTTATGGAATTTCAAGTCTTATCTTTATAATTCCGTAGTTATTTCAATTTCTTCCATTTTCTTGAGCCATAACAAAAATTTTGCTCTTAAACGATAAACGCAAACCCCACACGTTTGAGAAATACGAAGCTACTCAAACACTCAACGCATAGAAATTGATTCAAGTCAATACTCTTATTGTCCCGACACTCTAAAACCCCCAAGTATGCGTAACCGATTTGATTTTTGAAGTAACCCTTAGTAGTTTATTCTAGCAGTCGGCACCGTCTTAGATACAAACTACGCAGAGAGTCGATGAATATAAGTGTATGATCCTCATAATAATAATTATGTGCTTAACCATAATAAGAAATGTGCCTACTAAGTAAGGTGATCCTCACAAGATCATTTAACCTAACGGTCGCAAATCTCAAATACAAAGAATTTAAAAACTCATTGTTGATTGGTTCAGAAGTCATCTGGTACTGAACTTGGTAGGAAGGACTATTGTCCGATTCCCCACAATCTACAAGTGAATGCTAAGGAGTATACCACATATTGTGCTAGAACTCCATGAGAAGGATCATAGTCACTAACCGACTACTCTGCTATGTGCGTGTCAAGATAGTGGGCTTAATGTGATTGCGCGCGAATGAAAAGGGTAAAACATGATGACGAGTCAAAAAGGTCGAGCTATAATGGCATGATTCGGATTGGTATGCATACTGGGAGTTGTCTAGTGTCACTACTATAAGTTTATTGTTTGGATCTGCAACATTATTTTCAAACAAGAACACAATGTAGCTGAGTATGACCGAACGATGTGGTGGAAGCGTGTTTCATTTCGCCGTCCTCCCATTTCTATCTTGTTATTTTGCTTGAGGACAAGCAAAGGTTCAAGTCTGGGGGAATTTGATAACACGATTTTATATCGTATATTTAGCTTGAAATTCATAGATATTTATAGCACTTTCCGTTTATTATATTGATTTATTATGATATTACGCGAGTTTTTGCTTTGTTTCAGGTTTTACACTCTTATTATGACTAATTGTGAAAAAGAGAAGAAATGGAGCTAAAACGACCCATATCTATGCCTAGAAGATGAAAAATAGGTGCTGAAGTAAAAAGGGAGTGCAAATAAGGCCCAAGTGTGCTGAAAGAGACCCAAAGACCCAATGAAGCAATCCAGCCCACGAAGGAAAGCAGCCCAATCCACACAAGTAAGCGGAGACGCACGTCTCCAACGTCTCTATGCCACATCAGCAAAAGGGAGACGCACGTCTCCATTTCCCTAAAGTTTCTCTACTTGAGACGCACGTCTCAAGTCATGCGCCCAGTCTTCCTGAAGAATCGGAGACGCACGTCTCCAAGCCAGTCTGAAGAGCTTCCTCTTCTCACGCAACGTCACTGCAAAGCATCCCCTATAAATAGAAGCAGTCACTTCAGTCCAAAGGGTCCGATTTCCTGCCTGACGGAGTGCTGCCGAAATTGTACCGCGAATCATATTTTTCATTCTGCTTTCATTCAAACACTTATTTTCTCACAACGATTTCTACACCGGAAATTGTTGTGAACTTTTTATAAATCTAGCCTTACGTTAGATTTATCGTTTTTATTTCCTTGTTTTACTTTCTGTCCGTTTAAATTCCGAAGAACGATCCAGCCAACTTGTGGTGGAGGTTCGATACTTGAAGATTTACTTGCCATTTATTTAATTCAGGTTTAATATTTACCGCCTTATTTATATGTTTATTTGCATGATATATTGTATGCCTATTAACATGCCTATTATTATAAACCGAATCTATTTATGCATGTTTAACCATATTAATATGTCTGGCTAAATTACTAAGGTGTCGGTATGTAGAGTAAGTTAACCGAGGGATCCGAAATAAATTGGCTTAATTATGTTTTATTAAATATCACTTATTTTTGGTTTATATGTCTAATTTAATTAGTAAGTCTTAAAACCAATAGAGCGAAAGTTTGAAGGGTTAAGACGGTCAAAGGTTAAAATCAATAGAGCGAAAGTTTGAGATCTTTAACCAGATAGTAGACATAGGACATTAGTTTTAAGGATGGCGAAAGCGTATTAAAACTAATTGGGACTTATTTATTTTCAAAAATTGTTTTTACACCCGAGCGGGATGGCGAAAGCGTACGTTAGGGATATTAGCATGTTCCGAGTCAACAGAGCGAAAGTTTGAGATTAGGAGATTTAAATAGATAACAACTTCATAAAATAGGCATTTTATTAATTACGTTGCTTCCAAAAAGCTCTTCTAAAATCTAATGGGATGGCGAAAGCGTACATTAGGATTAGGATAGTAATCTGAATCAACAGAGCGAAAGTTTGAGACGAGGATTTTTAATCAATTGAATTAGTAAATATTTTTAATTAAATTATGCAAAAGCCAATGGACCTTCGGATTACCTTAAGTTAAACGAAATACATACTGATACCTGTCTTTTATTATATTCTTTATTTCTCACTATCACTCTCCCTTAGGAACAATCAAAAATTTAATAGCCCTAGCTTTACATAGTAACCTTAGATAACGGTAGATCGATTCATAGTCCCTGTGGATTCGATATCTTTTAAAACTACACGACACGACTGTGCACTTGCAGTCATCAGATTTATAGACACGTAAAGTCGCGATCACCCTGAAGGATCAACAGCTCATTTCACCACCAAAGAAATCAATGCTGTGGAAGATGAAGAAGACAACTGCAACTGGAGCAGCTGGGTATTCCCTACTAATAACAAAGGATTGAACAACTAGGAAGCCGAAGATGTTATCTCCTTCGATCAGGAGTAAATGCAATTTCCTGTTTTCGTTGTTTATATGTTCAAAGATAAAAATGGTTCCTGTACTATCGAACCATGAACTTAAAAGCCAGGTGCCTTACCCGAAGCACACTGGTCCTTTTTATAAGGGTTTGTCATACCATGATCATGTTCATTCAATAAAATCATGGGACGTTTGCATATTCAAATTTTGTGATCCTTTTTCTTTCTTTGCTTTATTCATTTTCAAATAGCTATGTGTTCTTACACACACCCACATAATAAATGCAGATTCACATTCACTCTGGATCCTGTCGATAACGATTCTGCTATTGCCAGTCATGACTTTGAAAATCCGATCTACCAAACTGAGGACGAAAGTGAGGAAGATTGTGAAGTACCTAGGGAACTTGCAAGGCTACTAAAATAAGAAGAAAAGACTATACAGCCGCATGAAGAACCAATTGAGGTTATCAACCTGGGCAGTGACGAAGAAAAGAAAGAAGTCAAGATAGGGGCTGATTTAGAAGACAGTGTCAAGCAAAGACTGATTCAAATGTTACAAGACTACGTCGAGATATTCGCTTGGTCCTATGAAGATATGCCTGGTCTCGACACGGATATTGTGGTCCATCGCCTGCCAATCAAAGAAGGTAGCACTCCAGTTAAGCAGAAGCTGCAAAGAAGTAGGCCCGATATGTCCAAAAAAATCAAAGACGAGGTTGAGAAGCAATTCAATGCTGGCTTTCTGAAAGTTGTAAGTTATCCTCCTTGGATAGCTAATATCGTGCCTGTGCCTAAAAAAGACGGGAAGGTCAGAATGTGTGTAGACTACAGAGATCTGAATCGGGCAAGCCCCAAAGATGATTTCCCTTTACCTCACATTGATGTACATGTTGACAATACTGCACAATGCAAGGTATTCTCCTTTATGGATGGATTCTCAGGGTACAATCAAATCAAGATGGCGCCCGAAGACATGGAAAAAACAACCTTCACAACACCCTGGGGAACCTTTTGTTACAAAGTGATGCCTTTTAGTTTAAAGAATGCAGGAGCAACATATCAGCGTGCAATGGTAGCTCTGTTCCATGATATGATTCATCAATAAATAGAGGTTTATGTTGATGATATGATTGCAAAGTCCAACACTGAAGAAGAACATCTGGGTCATCTGCACAAGCTGTTTGACAGACTCAAGAAGTACAGGTTGCGACTGAATCCGAACAAGTGTACCTTTGGAGTAAGATCCGGTAAACTCTTAGGTTTCATCGTCAGCAGCAAAGGTATTGAAGTTGATCCTGCTAAGGTCAAAGCCATTCAAGAAATGCCCATACCCTGTAACGAGAAGCAAGTCAGAGGATTCCTGGGACGTCTGAACTACATAGCCAGATTTATTGCCCATATGACTACTACTTGTGTGCCAATCTTCAAACTGTTGAAGAAAGATCAAGTGGAAAAATGGAACGACAAATTCCAGTTAGCCTTTGATAAGATCAAAGAATATCTTCAAAAACCACCAATCTTGTTACCTCCAGTGGAAGGAAGACCTCTGATAATGTACCTTACAGTGTTAGAAGATTCAATGGGGTGTGTACTGGGGCAACATGACGAGTCTGGCCGAAAAGAGCATGCGATCTACTATCTTAGCAAAAAGTTTACCGATTGTGAGACAAGTGATAGGAAAATATCAAGTGTACTATTTTTGCCTATGTAGTAGTAATGGGAAAATCCCAAGTATCGAATCTCAAGGACTGCTTGACGATATAGAGTTTTATCAGTGTTTCAATTAAACAAAAGTTCAAAAGGTTGTTTTGATTGGTTTTGCAAATAAAGTAAATAAACAGAATAATAGAACGATGAACAGAGATGAGTAGATTGCTAGGGACGGTGAATGATTCTTCATGCAACGAATTTTCTGTCTCAATACAATAACATGCTTTTCATAGTTAATTACCGGTTCTTTAGAGTATCTAATCCTAAGGCCTTAGTGAAAAGATCTTTGACCTCACAACCTAATTACTATGTCCATAGATAATTACAGTTATGATCAAGCATTCCAATAACAAGAAATTCCGGTTACAATATGATATCCCTAGTCCTAGGTGATATAAATATTATATGTTCTTAATCATGTCCACAAATAATATGCCGTCCAGCTACACTATTCATTCATATTCAGAATCCGTTTTTCCGACGGATAAAGCATTATTAACGGATGAAGAACAAATTAACAAATACGAAAAGTAAAATAGTTATTGCATCAATTGAATAAATTCATCACAATCAGAATCAAGGTCACCCCCTAGCAATAGGGGGTTTAGCTACTCATGAAAATAACAGAAAACATAATTTTGATTGTAGACATTACAGATAAATGAAGGAATCAGATCTTCAATGGCTAATGCTCATAGAATCCTTCACTCCTTGCATCAATCTTGAATTCTCCAGCCTCTCTAATGTATTTTCGCTCCCAAATTTGTCGACCCCTGTCCAAACGCATTCTGGTTCTATTACTGTCATTCTGGGCTTTTCAGCAAAACAGGCCCAAAAATCTCGTGCACACGCGTGTGGACACGCGTCTGGTGCTGTGACACGCGTCCTGGGACGCGTCCTGGCAGGGGCAGGCATTTCCTTTGCAGTTGTGGCTTCTGGGACGCGTGTGGGCACGCGTGTGGGAGTCAGGGACGCGTCTGGGCACGCATGTGGGAGTCTGGGACGCGTCTGGGCACGCGTTTGGCCAGCAGACCTCAATATTTCACTTCCACACGCGTCTGGGGACGCGTTTGAGCAGCAGGATGTACTTGTGCAGGCTCCACACGCGTGTGGAGACGCGTTTGGCCAGGCCATGTGCATTTTCATCAATTTCTTCACGTTTTGCACTGATTTTCTCCACTTCATTCATCTGAGTCTGCAAACACTTAAACACAAAACCAAAGCATAACATGACGAAAAATAAATTAAAACATAAAATAAAATACTTAAAGATAACTAAAAACAGCGGTAAAAATACGTGTGAAAACCAGTGATCAAACTCCCCCAAACTTAAACCGTTGCTTGACCTCAAGCGACAATTACAAGAGTTAATGACCTTCAAGGCACATCGGTATTCATACGTGAGATATCCAGTTTTATTGATCAAGAAACAGTGGTCCGGCATTCCCATGACGCGACGAGTTTCTGCTCCCACTTTAAACCTTAAGCTCCCCTTTTCGATAACTCTCCAACTATGCTTTGCACTTAAGTCTCTTTCCGATTTTCCTCCTCTTTCATTCGGACAATCACATTACGGCACTGTATTTCTCATAATAATCATCACATGCAGGAGACAGATCAAGACTTTATATTTTCTTTTTCTGGCACCAAACGAGCAGCATTTGCTACTTTCTTATTACCGATGAAATTTTCAAACTTTACAGTTGTATATTGTCCTTTTGGACGACGTTTGGGGATCAACCTCCTTTGGGCTGAATAACCGGGTAAGGGTTACCCAACTTAGCGAGCCGGTTGCCTTTTACCGCCTTTTCATCATTTGGTGCCAACCTTATATCCTTTATTTTTTTAACCAATCATCATGCATGTGAATCTGAATTATGCCAGACTGTATCAATAAACTACTCGAGGAGTACTTCTCAGGATACAAGTACTATGGTGCAAATCTACACGTTGGACTCGTATTTCATTTAAGGAACCAAGGGTGTTTAACCAAACCTCTTCTTGTCACATTATTCCGAACTTCCTGTCCTCAGCCAATCCTCCCTTCATCTCTATATACTATTCCCGGTCGCTCTTTAAGATCAAAACTCTTCAAAAATTAAAAATTTCGGTCAAAATTTGGGAGAATGATTTTGTAGGTCTTACACATATTATACTAGCAATATAAATTAAAATGCAAAGAGTAAAACCTCCCCCAAACTTGAACGAAACATTGCCCTCAATGTTTTAGAACAAGCTCGAGAGAGGTGACTCACAGAGGGTAATGCACTCCATAGCTTCCACTTGAAATGCCCCTTTTATTTCCTGAAAATAAAACAAACCAACAGAGAAATTAATTATTAAAACTGTGGGTTGCCTCCCACAAAGCGCTTCGTTTAACGTCGCATGGCTCGACGGTCCATTACCCTTTATTATGGAGGGTATTTTCTATTCCACACCTGGTTGCTTTTTACCTCCGCAGCCAAAAACTCATGAAGATGAAAGGCATGGACAACTTTTCTCTTCAACTCACTTACCACATTTTTCTTGACTTTCTTAGCCTTCTTCGGACTTTTGATAGCTTCATGAGTTGTTTCTACCCGAGATGCTATGCTTGAAACTTTTTCTTGGAGCTGCTCAGGCTTTTTGTCTTTTTTCTCACTTTTTGTCATATCACCAGAATTTTGATCATTTGCAACCGCCCTATGTTTCTTAACCCCTAACATCTTCAAGGTTACTTCTTCATCAAAAGATCTCAGCGTTAGTGTCCCCTTTTCAATGTCGAGGTTGCAGCGGCCTGTCGACAAAAATGGCCTCCCAAGAAGGATAGGCGTTTCTTCGTCTTCCGGAATGTCCATGATGTGGAAGTCAACAGGGGATACAAACTTATCAACTTCCACTAGTACATCTTCAGCTACCCCATATGATTTCTTAATGGTGTGATCAGCAAACCTTAACTGTGTCTTACTCTCACTAATCTTTTCCAATTCAAGCTTTTTAAAAATTGACAAAGGCATTAAACTCACACTAGAACCAGAATCGAGGAGTACCTTTTTAAATGTGGTATTATTGATAGAGCATGGTATTGCCACCACTCCAGGGTCTTTCCTCTTTATTGGGATCTTTCTTGCTGACGAGATTATTCCACACTTCTCAGTTGCAATTTTTGATTCTCCTTCCACTGATCTCTTCTTTGTCATTACCTCCTTCAGAAATTTCTTATACAATGGCATGTGCTCAAGTGCTTCGAAGAAGGGTAAATTCACCTCTAGCCTTTTGAACAATGCAGTAAACTTCTTAAAGTCCTTCTCTTTTGAATTCTTCTTTGTCACTCTGGAAGGGAAAGGTAGTTTGATCACCGGTTCAACATCTTTCTTATTTTTTTCTTCAACTGGTTTAACCGGTGGTATCACAACTTCTGGTTCTTTCGGATTCTCTCTTATTTCCAAATCCACCTCTATTACCATAGGGTCATCTATTTCCTCTTTTTCTTTTTCAGATTCAGACACTCTTTTGCTCCTTGTTGAAACTGCATTAATCTTCTCTTGGTCTTTCGGATTTTTCACAGTTGAACTCGGAAAGTTACCTTGTGCCTGTAGAGTGAGGTGCTGTGCTATTTGACCCACTTGAACTTCTAGATTTTTGATTGAAGCTGTGGTGTTCCTATGGTTGTTTCTTGTCTCTTCTTGAAACTGAGAGCATTGTCCCGCCAATCTCTCGATAGCTACTTCCCACTCCGCCTTCTGAGGGCCTTGTTGTTGTTGTTGATGTTGATCTTTCCATGCGAAGTTGGGATGATTCTTCCACCCAGGATTATAGGCGTTAGAATAAGGATTATTTTGCCTCAAGAATTTGATTTCTTCAATTTGCTTGGTAGTTGCGACACAACAAACAATTTGATGAGGACCACTGCAAATTTCACAGATTACAGGTTGAGCTTGTTGCACTTGAGCCACCTGTTGTGTACCTATATTCATAGCCTTCAATCTTTTTTCAACTTCAGCCGATATCGCATCTTCAACTCGGATTTTTGAGGTTTCCAGCTTGAGATCAATGATTCCTTCTGGTTTACTGGCACACCTATCATACAGCTCCAAATGCTCATTTGCAGCTATTGCTTCAATGATTTTTGTGATGCCGGAGGCTGTTGTGAAATTTGTTGAGCCTCCAGCTGCTGTATCAATCAACTGCTTTGTTTTCATTCTGAGCCCATTGACAAATACTTGCATCTGTTCAGTCTTGTCCATATTATGAGTGGGACATGCTACTAGAATTCTTTTGAATCTTTTGTAAGCATCTCCTAAGGGCTCACCCTCCTTCTGCTTGAAGTTCAAAATATCATACCTCTTTCTTATAAATACCGAGGCGGGGAAATACTCATTCAAGAAGGCCTTCTCCATCTCTTCCCATGATGTGATACTGCCTGCTGGGAGAGAATAAAACCACTCTTCTGCTTCTTCGGCTAATGTGAATGGGAACATTCTTAGCTTCTTCGCTTCTTCTGTATGCCCTTCAATTTTTAGAGTGGTGCTCATGGTCAGAAATCTCTGTAGGTGCTTGTTTGCATCTTCATTAACCTTTCCGGTGAAAGGTTTTCTTTCCAGCTGATTTATTGTGCTCGGATGCAATTGAAAATTTGCCGCATTTACCGGTTGGTTGACAATTGTGAGTCTTCCTCCCGGGTTGTTTGCAACACCGTAGTCACCAAGGAGCCTCTCAGGAGGAGGAGGATTTTCACCCATGGTTTCTTCTTCACTTTCAGACTCTGAATCGGAATGAACTGACACAATTTCCTCTTCAGGTTCCAGATTAGCCAACCGAGCTTGTCTACGCCTTACGTGCAAAGTTCTTTCAATTTCTGCGTCAAAAAGAAATTCAGCTGAGGCCTTACCTCGCATACACAGATTAGATAAATGTGAGAGTTAGGAAAAATAAATAGTGCAGAAAATAAAATTTTAGTCGCAGAGCAACAAAATTCTAATTGAAATAAATCTAGAACTCTATAATCTTTGGCAGTCCCCGGCAACGGCGCCAAAAACTTGATAGGAAAATAGCAAGTGTACTATTTTTGCCTATGTAGTAGTAATGGGAAAATCCCAAGTATCGAATCTCAAGGACTGCTTGACGATATAGAGTTTTATCAGTGTTTCAATTAAACAAAAGTTCAAAAGGTTGTTTTGATTGGTTTTGCAAATAAAGTAAATAAACAGAATAATAGAACGATGAACAGAGATGAGTAGATTGCTAGGGACGGTGAATGATTCTTCATGCAACGAATTTTCTGTCTCAATACAATAACATGCTTTTCATAGTTAATTACCGGTTCTTTAGAGTATCTAATCCTAAGGCCTTAGTGAAAAGATCTTTGACCTCACAACCTAATTACTATGTCCATAGATAATTACAGTTATGATCAAGCATTCCAATAACAAGAAATTCCGGTTACAATATGATATCCCTAGTCCTAGGTGATATAAATATTATATGTTCTTAATCATGTCCACAAATAATATGCCGTCCAGCTACACTATTCATTCATATTCAGAATCCGTTTTTCCGATGGATAAAGCATTATTAACGGATGAAGAACAAATTAACAAATACGAAAAGTAAAATAGTTATTGCATCAATTGAATAAATTCATCACAATCAGAATCAGGGTCACCCCCCTAGCAATGGGGGGTTTAGCTACTCATGAAAATAACAGAAAACATAATTTTGATTGTAGACATTACAGATAAATGAAGGAATCAGATCTTCAATGGCTAATGCTCATAGAATCCTTCACTCCTTGCATCAATCTTGAATTCTCCAGCCTCTCTAATGTATTTTCGCTCCCAAATTTGTCGACCCCTGTCCAAACGCATTCTGGTTCTATTACTGTCATTCTGGGCTTTTCAGCAAAACAGGCCCAAAAATCTCGTGCACACGCGTGTGGACACGCGTCTGGTGCTGTGACACGCGTCCTGGGACGCGTCCTGGCAGGGGCAGGCATTTCCTTTGCAGTTGTGGCTTCTGGGACGCGTGTGGGCACGCGTGTGGGAGTCAGGGACGCGTCTGGGCACGCATGTGGGAGTCTGGGACGCGTCTGGGCACGCGTTTGGCCAGCAGACCTCAATATTTCACTTCCACACGCATCTGGGGACGCGTTTGAGCAGCAGGATGTACTTGTGCAGGCTCCACACGCGTGTGGAGACGCGTTTGGCCAGGCCATGTGCATTTTCATCAATTTCTTCACGTTTTGCACTGATTTTCTCCACTTCATTCATCTGAGTCTGCAAACACTTAAACACAAAACCAAAGCATAACATGACGAAAAATAAATTAAAACATAAAATAAAATACTTAAAGATAACTAAAAACAGCGGTAAAAATACGTGTGAAAACCACTGATCAACAAGATACTCACTACTCGAGAAAACTTGTTGTGCCTTAGCATGGGCGGCTCGCCGACTAAGGCAGTATATGCTAAACCATACCACTTTCCTGATCTCCAAAATGGATCCTATCAAATATGTGTTCGAAAAACCTGCTCTCTCTAGAAGAATAGCAAGATGGCAAATGATCTTAACAGAGTATGACATCCAGTACACTTCACAAAAAGCGGTCAAAGGAAGTGTGGTAGTTGATCATCTGGCTCATCAAGCAATGGATGATTATCAAGCGTTGAACTTTGACTTCCCAGATGAAGACATTATGCTAGTTACTGACTACAAACAACCAGGACCGGAGGAAGGACCCGAGCCAATATCCCGATGGACTATGGTTTTTGATGGAGCTTCTAATGCACTTGGCAATGGCATCGGAGCTGTGATCATTTCTCCTGCAAGAGGACATACACCATTCACTGCCAGATTATGTTTCAACTGCACTAACAATATAGCCGAATATGAAGCATGTATTTTGGGTCTCAAAGCAGCAATCGATCTAAGAATCAAGTTCCTGGAGGTCTACGGAGACTCGACCCTTGTGATTTATCAAGTCAAAGAGGAATGGGACACGAAGCACCCGAATCTAATTCCATACAAAGAATATGTACTGAGTTTGATTCCTTATTTTGAAGAAATCACTTTTGAACATATCCCGCGCGAAGAAAATCAATTGGCTGATGCCTTAGCTACCATGTCATCCATGTTCAAAGTCAGGTGGGACAATGAGGCGCCAATGATCACCATTTACAGACTGGAGGAACCAGCCTATTGCAATGAGATTGATACCGAAGGAATGGAAGAAAAACCATGGTTCCATGAAGTAAAAAGATATCTCGAAGTCCAAGAATACCCTGAAAGGGCATCCATTAACGATAGAAAGTTTCTAAGAAGATTTGCTGCCAAATTCTTTCTAAGTAATGGAATCCTGTACAAACGCAACCATGACTCGATTTTGCTTCGTTGTGTGAACAAGACGGAAGCGGAACAGATTATGGAAGATATACACGATGGTGCCTTTGGTACTCATTCAAGTGGACATACAATGGCTAAAAAGATCTTAAGAGCAGGTTATTAATGGTCTACCATGGAGACAGACTGCCATCGTCACTCCAGAACCTGTCACAAATGCCAGATATATGCCGACAAAGTACATGTACCTCCAGTCCCACTAAACGTCCTGACGGCTCCTTGGCCTTTTGCAATGTGGGGTATTGATATGATTGGAGAAATCAAGCCTACTGCCTCCAACGGACATCGCTTTATCCTGGTCGCTATTGATTACTTCACAAAGTGGATAGAAGCAGCCTTGTTTGCTTCAGTCACCAAGAATGTTGTGGCCCGGTTTATCAAGCACAATCTCATTTGTCGGTATGGCATCCCTGAAAGGATCATCACAGACAATGGCACAAATTTAAACAACAGAATGATTACTGAACTCTGCACACAATTCCAGATCAAACATCATAATTCATCCCCATATCGACCAAAGATGAATGGCGTCGTGGAAGCTGCCAACAAGAACATTAAGAAGATCATACAAAAGATGACAGTAACCTACAAAGACTGGCATGAGATGTTACCTTCTGCTCTTCATGGTTATCGCACATCAGCGCGTACTTCAACTGGGGCAACTCCATTTTCCTTAGTCTATGGTATGGAGGCAGTTCTTCCAATTGAAATTCAGATTCCTTCCCTAAGGATTATGAAAGAAGCTGATCTAGATGAAGACGATTGGATTCAGACTCGGTTGGACCAGATAAACTTGATTGATGAGAAGAGGCTCGCAGCTATTTGTCATGGTCAGTTGTACCAGAAGCGTATGATCAAAGCCTTCAACAAGAAAGTCAAAAGTCAGGCATACCAAACCGGTGACTTGGTTGTCAAACGTATCATCCTACCACAAGGTGACCCCAGGGGCAAGTGGACTCCCACTTATGAGGGACCGTTTGTAATTAAGAAAGTATTCTCCGGCGGAGCCATGTTGCTTACCACTATGGATGGCGAGGATTTCCCACACCCTGTAAATGCGGACATAGTCAAAAAGTATTTCGCTTAAAGAAAAGCTCGCTAAGTTGAAAACCTAAAAGGGCGACTTAGGCAAAAATGAGCGTCTCGGTGGATTGAAAACCTGAAAGGGCGATCCAGGCAAAAGTTAGAGACTAAATAAATAATTATCCCGGTAGGCTGAAAACCTGAAAAAGCAGCCTAGGCAAAAGTTAGGGAATAAAGCGTACAACTATGTCCCGTTTGGCTACCCACTCACCTTCAAGGTTCAACACATCAAAGGCAGCAATCAGTCCAATCACTTTCTTCCAGCAAGTGAGGGATGAGATACTCAAAGACAGATTGGCAATAGCAGAGTTGAAACTTGACTGGATTGTTTTCACATAGCTATTTCTCTTTATAAGTACTTTTCAAAGTTTTATGACAATTTCCTACTACTGATTTTTTTGTCTCCTTGTACTAATCCGCCTATTATGGCTCTCTTTCAAAATCGATACAGTCCATGCTCAAAATCAATGTTTCCATTTTTTCTGTTTTGAATACATAAACGTCCCAATGATAATTTTGAATGAACATATGCATTTGAATATGACTGATGTTTATAAGAAAAACAGGAATAGCATTCAGGTAATGTCTCAATCATCTGGACATCGTCCCGAAACCAGCTTCAGAAGAAAATTCCCCAACAGAGACGTATTTCTCAGCAAATTCCTCGAAGAGATTTTTCTCTCCAACAAAGCGATTCGAGAAACTTTATTCCCCAACAAGGCTTTTCAAGAGCACTATCCCCAGAAGGTGTGGTCCCCACATCGAGGCTTGGTCAAATAGTGCATCGGAGGATTACATATCTTTTTTATTTAAGGTGCATCAAAATCAGAATGTTCAAACTACCCTTCATCCTCAAGCGGTAGTTAAATATCCCTCAACAGAACACCCTAGTCCGTAAGGAAGTTCTCCAGCTGAGTGTACTTGAACAAGATAGCAAAGATCATCAACGATCACAATGCCTTCGTTTCCAGAATAGCAAGCAGGGATTTATTTTCCCAACCAGAAGTTTGATACGCTCTAAAATTGCATAAGTCATACATCATACGCATATTCATACATAGCATATAATGTTTCATGACAAACGCATACATGACATGCACGTTCTCATTTAGATTGAGAATCTCAACATATACATTACATGCATCATAACATTGCATGTCACTAACTTGATTTTTTTCCAGGTGGACGAATCTCCTCAGAAAAGTTGTTCTCAGTCACATGCAGTGTTCCCCTGAATTCTATTCAGACGAACATTCCTCTCAGATATAATCAAGCCAAAGATTCATTCTGAAGAGATCTCTCTTTCCAAATCACCTATCAACTCAAAACAAGCAACACAGATCTCAGTCGATACCTTGGACGGTTCCTTCATGATCTACCTTCAGATCTAAGTCGATACCTTGGACGGTTCCTTCATGATCTACCTTCAAAGATCTAAAGCGGATACCTCAGACGGTTCCACAACGATCAATCTTCAAGATCCAAAGCGGATACCTCAGATGGTTCCACAACGATCAATCTTCAAGATCCAAAGCGGATACCTCAGATGGTTCCACAACGATCAACCTTCAAAGATCTAAAGCTGATACCTCAGACGGTTCCTCATAGATATACTTTCAAAATCTAAAACGGAAAAACATTGGACAGTTCCGTAACGATCAGCCTCCCAGACTTAAAGCGGTAACCTTGGACGGTTCCGAAACAGTCAACGCAGAGGTTTTCAAATCCTTCATCAAGATATAATCAATGGATTCATTCTGATGAACAAACCATCAACACATTTGCCAAATGGCATCTGAAAGCCCATCTCAGGTAATGTTTCGATCTGCCAACAACATTTCTCAGACAACACTCAAATGCAATTTCCAACATCACTTCCGGTGGAGGTAAGTGCAAATTTTCAGGGCATCTAAAATATTCAATCATCTTCTACCTTCAAATTCTAATCAGTCTCTTCAGGTTTAAGAAGATTGAATAGGGCCAACTGTTATACCCCAAAATTTGCCCGCATCTTTTTCAGAAAGAAGGCAACAGACTTCTGTCTAAAAATTGGGAGTTTCATATAATCTTGGATTTTATTCCATAAATATCCTGATTTTATGAATACTCGGTTTTTAGAATTTTTCTTATACGGTATTTTGGTTCGCTGTTGAATTTATTCTTACCCAAACGCCAATTACTATTTATCACTTCACACACACTGTTTATTTGAGATTTATTTGCAGATAAATAGTACTGACGCAATTGGTATAGAATTAAATTTTTAGCAGGCGCAGAGCCCGGGGATTCAGACCGTACTGGTAACGAGTAAATAATTATTAGTTTTTGTTTCCCACTAATTTTTGTACTATATTCTATTATTTTCAAAATCTTTTCCTTTCTTTTCAAATCTCTTTCTTTCAAAATCAAATCCTAACTTTATTCTATACATTTCTCTTTTCAAACCCTACCATACACTTTCTTTCAAATCCTACTACCACTCAAATTTTCCTTTTTTGTACGGAATCACTTCATTCCCCAACGTCTCTATCCTTCTTTTCACTCTATAAATACCTCTCATTTTTCCATAAATTCTCACATCAAATTTCAACTCATCTCTCAAATTTCTACCTCATATTTATTTTCTCTTCTTCTCCGGCAAAAATGGCGAAGTGGATGGATACGTGTTTTCTTATGGTCATCACCGTCTTGGTGGCGATCATGTCCTTTTTCTGTCTGCATAGTCCTGAAAAATGCGGACCTGGGTTGCTTACACTCCCGATCATCTATATGTTGTTATTTATAGCATGGGTTTTTAATCGTCATTTTTAAAGTTT
Organism: Vicia villosa; assembly: GCF_029867415.1. Taxonomy (NCBI): domain Eukaryota; kingdom Viridiplantae; phylum Streptophyta; class Magnoliopsida; order Fabales; family Fabaceae; genus Vicia; species Vicia villosa. The sequence goes on along the minus strand of NW_026705642.1, from coordinate 509,188 downwards.
GTCGTATCTTTTGCTTTCAAATAATGTACCGTTTATTTGTCGTACTGTTCATTATATTATGTAATATTTGTACTGTCAGTATTAAATGTCGTACTATCTGTCGTACTGTAGTTTAATTATCCAGATAATATTATGTGTGTTTTCTGCTAATTAAATATTTATTTTTCTGCGCATTAAATATTTTTCAAGGTTATTATCGGTAATTTCGTTCGCGTACAGTGTATTTTAGTTATTTATTATGTTTTGTGTTTTTCTAACAACTCATGTAAATAAATTTTCACCATTAACACAACAAAAAAAAACAAAAAGAAAAAATTAACTTTAACTGTTGAATTTTCACTTTAACTGTTACGTTAATGCCTGAACAGCCAGTTGACAGTCAAACCCGCTGACAGTGCAATTCTCCGTGTTTTGTACCATCAATCAAATCAATCTTTTGAATTTCAAAATTACAAGATTTTTGTTCTAGAAGTCTTCTGATAATCACATGATCAGCAGAGACTCAGCACTGCACAAAAATCAGGTACGCTTAACTGTCTCCTACACAAACAGTCCCTAACTAGGGTTTTTGTTTTTTTTCAGGAGAACAAGTTTTTTGAGACCTCAAATGGATTTCATGGACCTCCATATATCTCAAAGTACCACCATACAAATTTTCAAACTTCAATTTGCTCAGACGCACAGTCAGCAGCTCAAACACTCAACAGACGACCAGTTTGACCGAAAAGTCAACAGACAGTCAAAAATGAAATTTTTTGTCAACATCCATATTTTGTCAAAAGATTCATCATTTGATCATTGGTTGATCATAATTCATCAAGAAAAGATCAAAAATCAACAAAACCCTAAGTTTCAAAATTAGGGTTTTCTCCTAAAAAGTCAACTGAACTTTGACCGGCCATAACTCTCTCCTCGTTCATTCAAAAAATTCCAACCAAATCTTGTTTTGAAGGAAATTCAATTATCTTTCAAATGCAATTGATCCCATGGTCATTGGATTCACCATTTGAAAAATATGAGCTCAGACATTACAGGTCATTTTCAAAGTCAACAAAAAGTGGTTTTTTGTCAAAGGCCTTAACATCAAGATAACTTCTCCAAATGAAAAAAAGTTTCCAAAGTGGCTTGTAGAGGACATCTTGAGGTTTCTAAAAAGTACAAGAACTCCTTCATATGATCAAAATTGAGGGATTTATGCCTTGTTGAAGTTGGTTATATTTTGGGAAAATGCATGAAACCAACATTGATCAAAAATGTTTTTTTTCCAAAAGGGGCCAAGTTTTCATGATCCAAACATGATTCTAACAATGTTAAGGGCCTCCCAAGACCAACCTAAGGCCCATAACATTTTTATTTCTTTTTTGGTTTAATTTTATTACATTTAAAATTAAATTAAAAAGAAATGATGCAAGATCATTATCCAAAGCTTTGTCTCTTGTTTGAGTCATCAAGATAGCTTATTTTCTGCAACAAAGAGAAGTACATAGCAGGCCTAGAGCAAGAGGGTGAAGAAAATTCAAAGCCATGGCCAAAGAATTCAAACTTTTTAATATTAAAGAATTCAAAGATTCAAAGATCATCAATGCTTCTTAGCTTAAGTTTGAAGCTCATTCATTGCTTATAAATGAAGTAGCATGCTTCAGCAACAAAAAAGACACAATTTCAGAACCAAATCCATGCTTGTATCATACTTGTAGCAACTTGAAAATTTCAAAGAAATTCAAATTTCGAATTTTGAGTTCAAGCTAGTTTTAATCCAAACTAAGTATTCAAACATCATCTCTGAACTTCATTGAACCTATTCAAATAAATTTTAAGCATCAAAGCCTCACAAATCGAGCCACACAAGCCACAGTTTGTTCAAACATAAATCACCTCGTATCTGATCATTCATGCATATTCAATAAGATGTAATCTTATATTTATGTTTGGTTTGAAGCTCTGGTCGTTTCTGGAGCTTTAATTGAGTTTTAATGGACGTTTGAAGCGTATGCCATTTTAGGGTTTCATGAGCTTGAAATGGGATTTTTCGCTAGAGGCAAAATTAGACAAAACCAATGGCATATTTGAATTCAGTGGATCAAGGCTAGTTGATTTCATAGGTCGCGAAATTTTTTTGCATGAGTTTACCCCTATTCGCTATTTTGCAGGTTTGAGACTCACTTATTACAGCGTTGTTTTTACAAAAGCGCTGTTAAAAGTGGTGGCGAGAGGTTGAAGATGATGAGGTGTCCTCACCTGAGTGGCCAGGGCGCGCGCGCGTTTTAATTTAAATTTTCTCTGATTCAGTGCTTTGCAGGTGATACACGTGCCATGCTCCTTCGCTTCAGTGGCCATCAGATCATGCCAGTCCCTCCATCCAACGCACCAAAACACACAGACCATGTCATAGACTCTCTCACTAACCACACAGGATCACAGTTTTATTTTATTTCTATTTTTATTTAATATAACTTGCAAAATTGATTTAAAATAGTTTTAAAAATCAAAAAAATATAATAAAAATATTTTTAGGTTTATAAAATAATCTACTATTTTTTGACACAAAAATATTTTATTTTTCTTAATAATTAAAATATTTTGTTTAATTAATTAGTATATATTTATATATTTGCTTTTTAATTATTTCAACCTATCAAAAAAATCAGAAAAAATATGTTCTTTTTATTAAATTAGGTTTATATATTATAGACTAATTTTGTACATATTTAGAATATTTTTCTCTTTAAGTTTAAATTATTTGTATAATTGTTTATATAATTATATGTTAATTAGCTTAATAAATTTCCAAAACAACTTCAAAAAAATCAAAAAATTAGTTTTTGTTTTAAAATTAATTAACAAGCAATATGAACATATTTTAGACTTAATTTTTAGGTTTAAATTTTATTTCTACCTCTTTCTTATTTAATTAAATTAATTATGCATTAATTCTAATTAAAATCAACCATACAAAAAATCCAAAAAATACTTCCTTTTATCTTATTGCAATTTAAATTCCTAGATAAAGTGTATAGGTTGTCAAAATCATGTAAATAGCGTAGTTTACATTTCTCGCACAATCGATGTAATAGCGTAGATTTACTTTCCGCATTTTACATTCCCGCACTTTAAATTCTGTACATATAAAACTGCGTGTATGTCAAAGATAACAACTGAAGCGTTAGATCACTGACTTCAAAGACAAAAATATCTGAATCAGAACACGATCACACTTGCACCTCTTAGGGTAATCCCTCTGTTACTCTTTTCAAAAATCAAATTCTATTGTTTCAAATACAAATCCAAACTTTTGTTTACATCCGGTCAAATGAAAATTTTCTAAAAGAAATGGGAAAGGACCTTATAAACTTAGGGTAGATCTCCTAATTGCTTGCTCAAATCAAAACAACAAATGTCTCACATATTCATTGTTTTTCAAAACAAAACTTTCAAAAAAAGACAACATTTTGTATATATCCAAACAAGGATCGTTACGAAATTAAAGATCTTTTTTTTCAAAACATCTTTTCGAGAGATAAAACACTTTGTATACATCCGCACAAGGATCATTACAAAGTTAATTTACAAAGGTATTTTAAAACCACATACAAGCATTTCAAGGCAAGACAAATGATTCAAACAAGTGAGCTAAGCAATTAAGAGCCCATGGATAACCATGGATACAAAGGGGTGCTAATACCTTCCCTTTGTATAACCTACCCCCGAACCCAAAATCTCTTAAAGGTCTTTTTCTGTTTCTTTTATAAACCTTTCCTTAATTAGATAAAATAAAAGTCGGTGGCGACTCTCTGATTTTCAAAACTCAAAAAATAAAAAAGAGTCAGTTCGTATCTCTCACGAGATATAAAAAATTGAGGGCGACATGGACACATTTCGGAAGTTCATTTCTGAAATTGGTGAGGGAGGTGTTTTCGGAAATGAACTTCCGAAACACCCCTGCGAAAACCATTTCTGCAGGTTTCATGGCAGACCCCAAAATCAGTAGTTCAAACAATTTTTATGCTTCTAAACAATCCTAAAGACTACTAACAACCTACCATTATATCATTTTTCTAATTTCTAACAACCTTAACATGCATTTCAATTATAGATCTAAAGTTTTAGAAACTTACAAATTGAAGGTGATTGAGATGCTTTTGAATGTAGTAGAATAAGTAAATGGAGCCTTTGATGTAGTCTTGGAAGTTGGTTTGCAGAAAATCTCTATGAGGTTGAGTTTGCAATTGGTTTAGGGTAAATGAATTGGGCGGAGGGGCTGTTTTGTTTAATCTGTAAAACGCGCAGTATTTTGGAAATGCACTTCCAAAATGTTGTTTTCGGAAATACATTTCCGAAATAAGAAAAAATTTGAAGAAAAAAACTGTTTTCGGAGATGCATATCCAAAAACAATATTTTTTGCACTTCGGAATAGCATTTCCGAAGTATAGGGGCGTTTAAGGGTTTTCACCAGGGGTGACAAAAAAATAGGGAGGTGGATAAAGAAATTCTCATTGTTAAAATGATGTAAATTTATAAAGTATTTTATCCAAGTTAAATTTAAGGAATTTAAAATAACAAACAAAAAGTAAAAATTTTGAAATTGCTCCTTCACTCTAAATAAGTCCTTAATAATTTTCAAATTTTACAAATTAGTCCCTTCAAATTTTCAAAAATTACAAATTGGTCCATATTTTTTATTTTTAAAATTTGGCCAAAAAGTTTTAAAATTTATGAAAATGATCCCAAAAATTTAACAATGAATCATTTTAATATTTCATCCAAACAAATAAATTTAAAAATGAATGGATTTCAATTGAATCATTTTGAATTATTTAGAATTTTAAATTTCTTAAAATTTCTCAATTACCTCATCCAAACACACTCTTAATATTAAAAGTAGGAACGATCTTGGAGGAATTTGTTGGTAAATATTTGTTACACTGCTGTAACAAATCAACACAAGAAACACAAACAAGGCTATATATTGACCTTTCTCTTCCTTAGTAGTAACTTTTTTTTTATATATTTAAAAGGCACCAAATACTTCTATGAATAGTTTTAATTATTTTTTTCTTATATGAAAGAGCATGCTAATATGTTAAAGTATGAACAATTTTAATTATTTTAGATGGGTGACGTAATTTTTATTACCATTCGATACTAAAAAAATCACACCAAATATTTTATTTAAAATAAATATAATTGTTTTAAAATTTAAATAGATACAACATTCCGGCCCACTTATATTCTCAATATCTATAAATTTTAACAAATATATGAACTATGAAGTCTTACTTAATATAGAAAGAAACTCACACACTTATAAAATGTAAAAAAAAATGTGAGTTCGAGTACCCTTTAATCATGTCTGAAAATTTGTAGTGTTATTTCTTGTGATTTCTCTTATACAATTCTTTTATTGTAATATTTACATATGGGTCTGACTACTCAAATAATGTGATGTATATTATTTTTAATTTTGTAATTAAAATTCAAATTTATAATGAAATAAAATTAATCTACATTTGCGCATCGCGCTGGTCTTATTCTAGTACATATTAAAAGAAAATAACAAAGAATTAATTTATGAAAAAAATTAAAAAAAATTGAAAAAGTTTTATGAACAAACTTTATTTTGTAAGTCTTCAAAATAGATCTAAGAAAACATAAACATCAATAAATATTAGAAGAAATTAATTAGCAAAAGAAATAATTTATAAAAAAAAAAAAAACAGAAATTGAAGAATTCTTATGATTAATCTGGTCATAAATATTTCCATTTATTTCTCTATTAACTAATTGCTTACATTTATAATGTGATTATTGCATCAGCACAACAAACGTGATTAAGGATGCATGTTTTGTTTTATTTAAAAATTTTAGTATTGATATATAAATTCATGTAGTGGAGTTACCCAAGTTTACTTTCTAATTTTATTATTAATTAATTCAGACTTAAATAGTCTTTTGGAGCTATAAGTTAGCGTGTTTTTGGTTTTCGTCCTTGTATTTTATTTTTTTTGAAAATGATCCCTGAATGTTAAAATCCTTTTGGTTATAGTCCATAAAGTTAAAATCCGCAAGAAAATCTGCTGGTTTCTGGCGGATTTTCTTGCGAATTTTAATTTTAGGGACTAAAACCAAAATGATTTTAACATTTAGGATCATTTCCAAGAAAAATAAAATACAAGGACCAAGATAAAAAACACACAAACTTACAAGGACCAAAAACTATTTAAGTCATTAATTAATTAAAAAGTTTAATAAAAAAGATTTTGCAGGAAAGTTTTGAGATAAACATTATAAGATTACTAGTGTGATACCCGTGCGTCCGCACGGGTACCCGGTGTGGCCTTGTTATTTTGTTCAATATTGATATTATTACAGAGGTAAATGTCATAAAATATAGAAATTTCTTTTCAATAGGTTGGGCCAAAATTTGGAATATTTTGATCAATAAACATCATTTTTCGTTAATATTCAATATTTCGATCAATAACTTCATGTTCTCGCTAATATTCAATATTTTGATTAGTAATTCATGCTCTCGTTAATATTGAATATTTTATTCAGTAACTTCATGTTCCCGTTAATATTCAATATTTTGATCAGTAACTTCATGTTCCCGTTAATATTCATTATTTTGATCAGTAACTCCGTGTTCTCGTTAATATTCATTATTTTGATCAATAACTTCGTGCTCCCGTTAATATTCCAAATTTGTTCCCGTTAATATTAAACAAATTTATCAATAACTTAATGTTTCTGTTAATATTCAAAAAAATTATAAATAACTTCGTGTTCCCTTTAACATTCAATTTTTTTGTTAATAACTCTGTGTTCCCGTTAATATTTAGGCAAAATTATACTCAGGGTCCTTTATCTTATTTTTTTGTAACAAGGTGGTCCTTTAAGTTTATTTCGCTACAAAGTGGTCCTTTATCTTAACAAATGTTTGCACCGTTTACCTTTTCCACAAACTCCATTACAAAAACGCTGATGTGTCACTTTCCATTGCTGATGTGTCATTTAACTCTGGTGAATAGATATTTGTCACATGCAAAAATAGGATTATCCCTTATTTCAGATTAACCCTAATTTCAACTTGGTGATTGAACCCAGAGCTTGGAGACGAAGACGACAAAGCGACTGGAGACGAACACGAAGCAACTGGAGACGAATACAAAGCGACTGGAGAATCATAACTCGTGTGAGCAAACGAAGTTGACCTATGTAAGAAAGTTGCATTTTAAGTTTCTATTTTGTGTGTTTGATTGTATGTTTAGGTGTAATGTTACGTTGATAGTAGCTTTGATGTGTTGATGTTAGGGTTTGTTGTTTATTTGATTGTTGGGTCTGGAATTTCGTACTGTTAACAGGTAATGGATGGGTTTAATGTTGATTTCCACCATGGGGGGTATTTTGATGGTTACAAATATGAAGGAGGGGAACTGACTAACTGGACGTGTGATGGTGATAGATGGAGTTACTTTGAGATCTTAGGGGTTGTGAAAGAGATGAAGTATGAAGGGGTCTTGGAGATGTGGTATGACTTTGCTGGAACATTGAAGCCGTTAGAAGATGACTTTGGTGCAATAGAAGCACTTAACTGGTCCAAGACTAATGGGAAGGTAAAAATATACATTGTCCACCCTATATCTCAACCTGATATAATAGTGACCCCATCTGAGGATGACTCCTACTCACAAGCAGATCCTCAACCTGAAATTCAGCCTGAGGAAGACCAAACTAAGGCCCAATTTGAGGCCTAAACTGAAACCCAACCTGAGGCCCAAAATGATAACCAACCTGAGGCCCAAAATGATGACCAACATGAGGCCCAAGTTGATCCACAAGCTGATGTGCAACCTGAAATCCAAACTGATAACCAACCTGACAGTGATGATAGTGCATTGGGGCACAGGTTTGATGACTCAGATGATGAGGTCCTAAATGATGGATTTGATGATGTATTGGTAGAAGAAGTTGTTCAACCCGTAGATGAAATACTAGTAGATGAAACACCTGTAAGTAGAAAGAGGAAGGGTGGGAGACCCAAGACCAGTAAGAGAGCAGGTAGTTCCAAGAAACATAAGGGAAGACCAAAGAAAAAAAGGTGTCTGAACTTGGTACAAGGGAAGTAGATGTTGAACCACCAAGTGATGAGGATGTTCTTGAATTTGGAGTTAGGGAAAGGAGTATAGGTAAGAGGTCGTGTAATGGTTTGTCAGATTCTGACTATGTAACTGAAGAGCTAGAAAGTGAAGATGAAATGAGTAGTGATTATTCAGATGAGGGTGAGAAGGCTAAGCATCCATCATTTGTTGCTCCTAAGAATTTTAATTACTATAAATGGGTCTTAGGAACATTATTTTCAACAAAGGAGGAGTTTAAAGAAGCTGTTGCAAGTTATGCTGTCCACAATGGTAGGGATTTAAGGTTTGTCAAGAATGATAAAACAAGGGTAAGAGTGGGCTGCAAGGAAGGATGTGGATGGGTTGCTTTGTGTTCTAAATTGCCTAATGAGGATACATGGAAATTGAGAACATTAAATGACAACCACACTTGTAATAGAGAGTTCAATGTAAGGATGTTTAACACCAACTGGCTTGGAAAGAAGTTATACTCAACTGTTAGAATTAACCATCATGTGAAGTTAACTGCTATATGTGAGAAAGTGCATGAGAAATGGAATGCTGGTATGAATAGGATGAAGGCTTATAGGGCAAGGAAGGCAGCACTCAACATTGTTGAAGGTTCATTCAAAGAGAAATATAGAAGACTATATGACTACACACATGAGCTGTTAAAGTCTAACCCAAACAGCACCATTAAGTTGAATGTACAAGCAACTGAACAACAACCTGAAGAGCATGTTAGCAGACCACTACTTCCAAGCTTTCATAGATTGTACATGTGTCTGGATGCTTGCAAGAAATGTTTTCGTATTTGTAGACCAATAATTGGAGTTGATGGATGTTTTCTAAAGGGTAATTATGGAGGTCAGATACTTGCAGCATTTGGTAGAGACCCCAATGATCAAATGTTGCCCATTGCAGTGGCTGTTGTTGAAGCCGAGACTAAAGACTCTTGGGCATGGTTCTTTGAACTACTAGTCCAAGACTTGGGGGGTCCAGAAATTTTCAAGAATATCACATTCATTTCAGATCAGCAGAAGGTAAATTTTCAAGTCCTTAATGTTTTTAAGTTGTCACATATAGGTCCCTCTGCTTTTTAAAATGTAACAAATGTGTTAGTTTTGTGATGTTTTTTTTATATGTTTTCAATTGCATTTAATTAACAGGGGCTGTTACCTGCACTAGAGGAATTGTTACCTGGCGTTGACCAGGGATTTTGTGTAAGACATTTGTACAGTAACTTTAGAAAGAAATTTCCAGGAAAACAATTGAAGGAAATCATGTGGAGGGCAGCTGTAACATCCCAATTTTATTAATATTTTCATTAATTATATTAGTAATTATACTATTTGGTATTTTTAATAATTATTTATTTATTTAGTTATTATGTGATATAATAATTATTTGAAATATTTAATTGTATGTGTGTTTGTGTTATTTGGGTTAATTAAGTTGTATGAGAGATATAGTTAATTGGGCCTTAGTCGTAGAAATGTAATAGATGGATTATGGCTTAAGCCCATTAAGAGAAAAGAGATAGTAAGAGTAGAAAATTAGGGTTTTAGAGTTGGAGTCTCATAACTTATTTTTGGGGAGAAAGGAAAAATAGAAGAGAGAAGAGAAAGAAGGGAGGAGCACTTGAGAGAAGAAGAAAATTATGGAGGAAGCCTTAATTTTCGCAGCAAGTTTCTGCATAGATTCACCTTGGCAAATCGAGCATATCTCTCAATCCAACCATTGGATCGTTATGGTACTTGGACACAACGTTCCTGACTCATAGAGGTAAGTTCTAACCGGAGCGATTTTGATTTTGAGGGTTTTAAGTTTGTCTGATAAGCTGATTACCGAACTGGTGTTTAGGTGTGTCTCTAGTTGATGTTAGAAAGGATTTCTTTTGGAGAAAAGCTTAGAGCTATGGTGAAAGAGTCCATATTTACCAAGGTAAGGGTGGGGCTCGAATTATATAACCAGGAATATGATGATTGTATGTGGGATTAAGGTGTATAAATTTTATCCATGGATTATTTGTTGTGATTCTGTCGTGTTGATTCGATGAAATTAGTTGTTGTTGTGGTGATAATTGTTGTTGTTTTATGCGAAGTTGCAGGATGTTTCATTGACGATGTATACCTCTATTTATTGGTATAGCGACGATATAGGCTTATGCCTTTGTGACAATGATGTTGTTGCTGTGTGTGTTTGTTGCATTCATATACATATGCATTTTTGGTGACGGCCTGGATTGGCAAATTAGTGATGAAGGCTTATGCCTTGATGCCTCTGTTAACTGGCAATTGGCGATGGGGGCTGAAGCCCTGGGTACCACATGCATGTGCAATTGTAGAGTCTCATTATATGTGGCCTGAGTGTGATTTAATTGTGACATAGTGTGACTTGAGTTGTTGTTGAATATGACGATGTGAAGTGAATTGTGATAATGTGAAGTTGTAATTATAAGTTGTTATGCTAATGACTTGTTGTGACAGGTACCGTCTGGAAGATGAAAAATAGTTGTTATAACTATTATTATGTTGTTGATTTTGTTATTATAACTGTACAGTTTTAAATTGTTGTTATAGCTGTCGTCTGAAAGTTGTAAAGTGATAATTTTGTATGTTTTAATTCTAACATATTAATTATCATACTTTTGTTTATATTTTTCGATATCTCACCCCTTCTGAATGATGTTTCCCTTATCGTGGGAAACAGATAGGTACTCAAGATAACGGTGGACGTTTTGAAGTGATTTTATGAAGTCTTTAGTTGTTGTTAGTCGAGTTGGTGTCTTGCTCTGATACGTAGCACTCGGGGGATAAAACGATTGTTTTAATTATTATTTCTTTTGCTGAATTTTTATATGGTTTTGGTTTAAATTGTAACTTATAGTTACCGTGCAATGATACTACGACTTGATTTGAATAGTTATGAAGTTTGTTGATTCCGCTGCGAGTTAATTATTGAATTTAAACAAAGTGATTTTTAGTAATGATTCGATTATCGTTTTAAATTCTTGTGCTATGTATCGATATGAAGGCAAGTAAGCCGTAAATGTTTTTGAGATGACGAATATGTGATACCTCAAATGAACTTGTTTGAAATTTATACTCTGATTTTCCGTATAATTTATCGGGTAGATTTGGGGTGTTACAGTAGTGGTATCAGAGCAGGTCGGTCAGTCCGGCCAGAGTTGTCTAATTGTTGTTTATCCCTTAGTACGAGACAAATGTGTACAACACTGTCGGTACTTGTTGTTTTTTATTTCTTGTTGCAGGAGTTGGTTTGGAACTAAGTGAGGGAGAAGCTGTACTCCTCGGTTATGATTCGGTTGTAAGTTGTTGGTGTTTCGGTAGCGAAGGACACCTGAATATGAAAATAAGAATTGCGTATGCGTTTGGTGTGGAATAGGTTGCTGAGGATGATGAAGTGAGAATGTATAACCAGATGTAAGCAAGTGGTAGCTATTGCTACGTTGTAAGATGTTTCAAGATATTGCTAAAATGGTTGGCAAGTTAGTAAGGATTATGTTGCAATCGTATTAGAAGATTGATGGTATAAGTACTAGATTTAAACTGTGACCGGGTTGTCGTTTGATCGAAGGATTGGATGTGAAGGATGTGTTAAGTATGGTGATGTCGTATAGATTTTCGAGGACGAAAATATTATAAGTGGGGGAGAGTTGTAACATCCCGATTTTATTAATATTTTCATTAATTATATTAGTAATTATACTATTTGGTATTTTTAATAATTATTTATTTATTTAGTTATTATGTGATATAATAATTATTTGAAATATTTAATTGTATGTGTGTTTGTGTTATTTGGGTTAATTAAGTTGTATGAGAGATATAGTTAATTGAGCCTTAGTCGTAGAAATGTAATAGATGGATTATGGCTTAAGCCCATTAAGAGAAAAGAGATAGTAAGAGTAGAAAATTAGGGTTTTAGAGTTGGAGTCTCATAACTTATTTTTGGGGAGAAAGGAAAAATAGAAGAGAGAAGAGAAAGAAGGGAGGAGCACTTGAGAGAAGAAGAAAATTATGGAGGAAGCCTTAATTTTCGCAGCAAGTTTCAGCATAGAGTCACCTTGGCAAATCAGGCATATCTCTCAATCCAACCGTTGGATCGTTATGGTACTTGGACACAACGTTCCTGACTCATAGAGGTAAGTTCTGACCGGAGCGATTTTGATTTTGAGGGTTTTAATTTTGTCTGATAAGCTGATTACCGAACTAGTGTTTAGGTGTGTCTCTAGTTGATGTTAGAAAGGATTTCTTTTGGAGAAAAGCTTAGAGCTATGGTGAAAGAGTCCATATTTACCAAGGTAAGGGTGGGGTTCGAATTACATAACGAGGAATATGATGATTGTATGTGGGATTAAGGTGTATGAATTTTATCCATGGATTATTTGTTGTGATTCTGTCGTGTTGATTCGATGAAATTAGTTGTTGTTGTGGTGATAATTATTGTTGTTTTATGCGAAGTTGCAGGATGTTTCATTGACGATGTATACCTCTATTTATTGGTATAGCGACGATATAGGCTTATGCCTTTGTGACAATGATGTTGTTGTTGTGTGTGTTTGTTGCATTCATATACATATGCATTTTTGGTGATGGCCTGGATTGGCAAATTAGTGATGAAGGCTTATGCCTTGATGCCTCTGTTAACTGGCAATTGGCGATGGGGGCTGAAGCCCTGGGTACCACATGCATGTGCAATTGTAGAGTCTCATTATATGTGGCCTGAGTGTGATTTAATTGTGACGTAGTGTGACTTGAGTTGTTGTTGAATATGACGATGTGAAGTGAATTGTGATAATGTGAAGTTGTAATTATAAGTTGTTATGCTAATGACTTGTTGTGACAGGTACCGTCTGGAAGATGAAAAATAGTTGTTATAACTATTATTATTATGTTGTTGATTTTGTTATTATAACTGTACAATTTTAAATTGTTGTTATAGCAGTCGTCTGAAAGTTGTAAAGTGATAATTTTGTATGTTTTAATTCTAACATATTAATTATCATACTTTTGTTTATATTTTTCGATATCTCACCCCTTCTGAATGATGTTTCCCTTACCGTGGGAAACGGATAGGTACTCAAGATAACGGTGGAAGTTTTGAAGTGATTTTATGAAGTCTTTAGTTGTTGTTAGTCGAGTTGGTGTCTTGCTCTGATACGTAGCACTCGGGGGATAAAACGATTGTTTTAATTATTATGTATTTTGCTGAATTTTTATATGGTTTTGGTTTAAATTGTAACTTATAGTTACCGTGCAATGATGCTACGACTTGATTTGAATAGTTATGAAGTTTGTTGATTCCGCTGCGAGTTAATTATTGAATTTAAACAAAGTGATTTTTAGTAATGATTTGATTATCGTTTTAAATTCTTGTGCTATGTATCGATATAAAGGCAAGTAAGCCGTAAATGTTTTTGAGATGACGAATATGTGATACCTCAAATGAACTTGTTTGAAATTTATACTCTGATTTTCCGTATAATTTATCGGGTAGATTTGGGGTGTTACAGCAGCCAAGGCAACATATCCCCAAGCTTGGGAAAGGGAAATGAGGAAAACGAGGAAGGTTAATGAGGAGGCGTACAAACATTTGTTGAAGGTCCCCCCAAGATTTTGGAGTAAGTCTATGTTTAAGTATAGTACCAAAAGTGATGTGTTAATCAACAATATGTCTGAGACCTTTAATAGTGTTATATTGGGTGCAAGACAAAAGCCTATTGTAACAATGTTAGAGGAAATCAGAGGGTACCTAATGGATAGATGGGCAACTAACCAGGCAAAGATAGAGGATTACAGTGAATCTGTATTACCAAGAATTAAGAAGGGACTTGAAAGAAGACAAGAAATCTCAAGGTTCTTTATAGCAAGGTAATTTTTACCCTTTACTAAATATATGTTGATGATTTATTTAAGCTGATATCAGTAATTTGTTGTATAGGTTGTCAGGTGACATGATTTATGAAGTGAGACATACAAATATGACTGGAGATAAATACACAGTTGATCTAAAGAAGTTTGAGTGCTCTTGTAGGAGTTGGATGCTCACTGGCATTCCTTGCTATGATGCAATTACTTGCATCCAAAGTAGATCCGAAAGCCCAACTGACTACATTCCCTCCTTCTATAGGAAGGATACTTACCAGGCTTGCTACCAACCATTGATTTATCCAACAAATGGGGAAAACTTATGGGAGTTGACACCATATCCTGATATACTTCCACCTGTAGCAACCTGCCCTAAAAATTAAAGGTTTTAGAGTCGCCACCTATTCTGAAGGGCGAATAGGAAACCCTACGCAGTTAAGAGATCGGGGTAAGATACTATATTCAGGTCGAGGGAAGGAGTTAGGCACCCTCAACCCTTTCCTATTGGCTTTGAATCTAAGGGTCAAGTTTTATGGCTAAAAGTTAAGGTTAATAGCTAAGAAATTGAATAGGGGAAAAATTGAGATTTTAGGGAGGGGGACTCGCCTTGGTTATCCAAGTGCCTACGTATCTCCTTATGGAGAATCAGAGTCAACGTAGTTTGGGGCACAGGATTGTACGCCTTAGAGTTGAATTGAATGTATTTGAATTTGTTTTGAAGTTGTTTTGAAATGCGAATGTTCGAAGGTATTTTGAGTTACCTTATCGTAGTTGTGAACATCGCAGTGTTGAAACACCGTAGTATCGTGGTTTAGTGTATTTTGAGTGTTTTAGGATTTGGGCATACAACCCTGATTTGATTTAGCACTATTAACCGCGACGATCAATAGATTCAATCGCCATAGTTAACAGATTTGAAGTTGTATCGTTACCAATTTTAATCAATTGATTTGATTATTACTGATAACGAATTATGGTATTTTTTTAATAATTATGAATTGATATGCATTGTTACCCCTCACAATCGATTGATTCGATTAAAAAGAATAACAAATTTGAAGTTAGAAAAAAGGATTAATCATCACAACTAATAAGATAGTTGCAACCATTTAATCGAATATAATTGAATTGCATTTTAATTAAATAGAATTTTAATTAAAATTATTGTTAACCACAACGATTAATCGATTTAATCGGCACGAACAACAAATTGACATTTTAATATAAATATCACATAATAATTTATTTATAAAAAATAATTATTATACCATTAATATATATTAAAAGGTACTTTAATTAAAACAAAATAAATAATTAAAATTATTTAAACTAATAGGAATAGGATTCAGTGTGGTTATTATCAGGGTGTATGATATGAACAATCAGATCCTGAGTGTTAGATCTAAGAGGACGAGGATCCTATGGCTAATAGCTGAGGGTATATGGTGGGTCATCTAGCTGCACTCGTACTGAATCAAGCAATGCTTCTCAATAATAAAAAGAAATTAACGTTGGAGGAGGGACTCGAACCCACGCCCTCCCCCTCACAAGCGTATAGTCTAACCACCACACCAAACGCGTCCATTTGCTTACTAAACGCGCGCATCACATAATATGTGAAACCTAAAAAAAAGAATGAAACAAGAGCGCCAACATTTGAATAGACCAATGACCTATCGCCACGTTACCTTCTTCTTCCCCAGAACCTGCAAATTTCTGAAACGATAGCTACGGTTTAGCTACGAATTCGCTACGAATTCGTTTCGTGGTCTACGCACCTGAAAAATAACGAACACGCCCTGCATGCACATAAACGTTTCGCACCTGCACCAAACCCTTCGTTTTCACCATACGAATTCAACTATGTATTCAATTTGGCTTAATTTTAACCCTAATTAAAAACCCCAAATTGAAACCCTAAAACTCAAAACGGCCTCCAATGGTGGGACTTATTCTAAGCGCGTAAACTCCAAACAAACGACCTAGAAACAATCACAGCATCATAACTAAGCAAAATATATCATTAAAAACATGTAAGAACGCATGAATTGCTCTAATCGATCTAAGTTTAAGAGCCACTTACTTTGACAAATTGGAGGATATTCTGGGGTTTCTGATGCTATGCAAATATCCAATCACCTTCAGAATGCCTCGAGGAAGCTTTTGTACTCTTTAAATCTTGTTAAAACCTTCTAATTCTTACAAACCGATCTTGAGTTTTCTTGTTGAATTTTTGTTCTTATGCGTGTGCCTCTGAGCAGAAAATCCCGACCCCTATTCCACTGGCTTATGTTGAGTACTTATAGAAGGAGATAATTAGGTTAAAAAACAAAGTCCAAAGTCCTTGAATCCAATCTTTCCAAGTTTTGTGGAAATTGATTTTTTCTTTGAATAAAAACTTTTTATTTTTTGCCCCATCTTATGTCAATCTTTTCCAACCATTTATGCACGAAAATTATACTATATTTTGACATCAATGCTGATTGGATTTGATCTATATGCATCTTGTAACAAAATATTTGATTTTTTCCATTTAATTAAATTATTTTAAATCATTTAAAAATGAAATAAAATTATATATAAATTAAATAAAAGGTAAAATTCGTGGCATATGGTTTGGATAACTTATGGGCCAAGTTTAAGTCATAAAAGTATGGGCCCATTTGCAAAGTTTCTCAATTTGAACCTTCTTTTTTCATATTTGGTCCTCCAAAATTACCCAACTTTGATCAATCATATCTCCCTCAATTTTTAAGCTATGAGGGAGTTCTAAGACTTTTTGGAAACCTCAAGAGGTCCTCTATAAGCCACTTTGGAATATATTTTTCATTTGGAGCTTTTATCTTGATCATATCCTCTTTGGGAAAAAGCTGCTTTTGGAGGATGCCTGAAAATGACCTGTAATCTTTTGCACTGTATCTCTCAAATGAATCCTTTCTAGCCCTGGCTTGTGAGAGACAAAGTTGTAGGGAATCCAATTTTTTTCAAAATAGGCTTTGAGTGGGGCATTTTTGATGTTCCATGTGAAAGTTATGCCCAGTCAAAGTTGGGTTGACTTTCTCCTAAGAAACCCTAATTTGAACCTCTTTATATTTGTTCATCTCTGAGTTTCTATTAATGGAATCATGATCATTCTTTGATCAAATGATGGTTATGCACCTCCATACTTGGCGTTTGACCAATGATCATAGGTTTGAATCATGCTTTGATTGTAGTTGGCCTTTAGGATTGGATCAGTTGAATGTGGATCTTGGGATTGTTTGAGCAAAGCTTTGGAATTGAATCTTGAATTTTGAATCATTGTAAATGGAATATGGAAGGCAAATTTTGGGGTATGACACCACCACCAACCAAAAGAGCACCAGGTAGGCCAAAAAGAAGGAGAAACAAGGATGCTGATGAAAAGAGGAATGATGCAACACATGTTTCAAGAAAGGGGCTGCCAAACAAGTGCTCAGTATGTGGTATGTCTGGACACAACAAAGCATCTTGTCCAGCTGCTCCAAGGCAATCCCAAACTGCCACCAATGTGGAATCACAAACTGCCACCAATGTTGAATCACAAACTGCCACCAATGTGGAATCACAAACTGCCACCAATGTTGAATCACAAACTGCCACCAATGTGGAATCACAGACTGTCCAATCTCAACCAACCCAAAGAATGCAAACAAGACAATCATCTCTAACCAGCCCCAAGTTGGTGAAGCCCCAACAACAAGAGTCCAGACACGACAAACCATCACAGTTGCTCAGTTGCTTGCAATGAGAAGGGCAAGACAAGGACCAACTGCTGCATTTCAGCCACCAACAAGCCAGAGACCAAAGCTGGCCATAAAGAGAAAGGGAAAATAGAATCTTGTTGGATTGTTATTTTGTATTTTGGATCTTATATGATTCTAATTCTGTATTTTGGATCTCATATGGTTCTTATTTTGTAGTTTGGTCCTAATATGGATCTATAACATATATGATTCTTATTTTGTATTTTGAGTACTATATCAATGTATTATGGATCTACAACATTGTGGATGTGTTTCAATCTATTAAGTTCTTCTTTAGGTTATTTTTGAGGTACCAAATATATGAACAAATCCTGGAAATTATATTTAAGATTGTAACAAATCAGGACTATTTTTTTAAATTTGTAACAACCAGGTCCTTCTACTTATATTGTAGTAACATAATTCGTACATTGGTCAATGCAGAATGTTATACAAATACAACACAAAATATGCAGAATTGATATAATCATTAGCTTCATGTTTTACGCTGCAGTACAATTTGGTTATTCATTCACCATTGCTTGATCAAAATAAACATCAACCCTACAACAAGCAAAACTAAAAACATAATGACATAGACTTGTAGCTTCCTCATTTTTATCATATTCTTCAGCATCTCATTGTCATCCTTTGCAGAGGCCCTTCTAAGCATCTTTATTTCTACATTTTTTTTCTTCACATTTGGAACATTTCGAAATTACTGAAGCATGAATCCCTGGATTGGTTTCATCATTATAATGGTTCTCATACCAATCAAAATAGTTGCACCCAACATTATCAGGTTCACTCTGTTAAAAAAAACATAAACAAGTCAAGAAAATAAGTTAAATATGACTCAAGAAAATAAGTTAAACTTACCACAAAGTATCTACATCCCCAAAATAGCTTCCCAAGGTTCCTTCCTTTCTTCTTAACTGTTCTAATAACTGCTTTGGCTCCACACGAATAAGTGGGTGCAATTTCATATTGAGAAGCACCTGAAATGAATGTATTAGAGCTCTGACTTCTTCGATTTGGACCGCTGCTACCATATGAGGCCATTGATTGAATTTGGGGAAGTTAGGGTTCTAAGAAATTTGAAATTGGGGATGTTAATGCTACGTATTTCAGTCCTAATATAGAATAAATATTATAATTAATGCTTATTCAGCACAGTTAAGTGACACATCAGCGACGTTACTGCCACATAATCGTTTTTGGAACGGAGTTTGTCAAAAAGGTCAAACGTGCAAACGCTTGTTAAGATAAAGGACCACTTTGTAGCGAAATAAACTTAAAGGACCACCTTGTTACAAAAAAATAAGATAAAGGACCCTGCGTATAATTTTGCCTAATATTTATTATTTTGATCAGTAACTTTGTGTTAATATGTTCCCGTTAAATTAATATTTTGTTCAGTAACTTTATGTTCCCGTTAATATTCAATATTTTGATCAATAACATTATGTTCCCATTAATATTCATTATTTTGATCAGTAACTTCGTGTTTCCGTTAATATTTAATATAGTTTGATCAATAATTTCGTATTTCCGTTAATATTTAATAGTTTGATCAATAACTTCATGTTTCCTTTAATACTCAATATAGTGTGATCAATAATTTCGTGTTCCCGTTTATATTCAATAGTTTGATCAATAACTTCATGTTCCCGTTAATATTCAATAGTTTTATTATATTTTTTAATTAAAATATTTCTTTTTGTATGAAAAAATTTTATAAAAATTTTGAATTCACATTCCTTTAAGTAAAAATAACAGAATTTTTATTAAATAAACACAAATAAGAATTTTTTTTCACAAATAAAATAATTAAACAAATTATAATGTGTTAACTTAATAGTAAATAAAAAATTTACGTTAATAAATCATTATTTCTATCACATATTTAAACTCTAATTGAAACATTAGTTCTATCGCAGACAAATGACTGAATGAGTGTGAGAAGGAGAGTTGTTCTTTTCCTTCTTTTTCATTTTATGTTCTCTTCTCACACACTTTGGTGCATGAGTAACAAAATGGATTCAAAATTTAAAATATACCTAATTTCTTAATTATACAATAATTTAAATAATTGGAATAGAAATAATTCAATAACTGACGTTCATGGGTTCATAATCAATAAATAGAAAATTCATATGGCATCACGTAATCACAATATATATATATATATATATATATATATATATATATATATATATATATATATATATATATATATATATATATATATATATATATATATATATATATATATATATATATATATATATATATATATATATATATATATATATATATATATATATATATATATATATATATATATTTGGAAAAATCAACACACCAGGAAGGAAGCTGATATCCACAACACAGGTATATATCCCAATATACTCGACCACGACAAACAATAGAACTTGTGCAAATACTTTGCAAAGAAACAGTTTGGAACAACAACATATATCTACTTACTATAAATGTAAAGAAGTCATGATGACAACCCTAGCCACATGTCATTTTTACACCAATCTAAACCACATGTCATCATGAGAATAAAACATTAATTATACAAACCTAATAATAATAATAATAATAATAATAATAATAATAATAATAATAATAAATACTAATAATAACAATAATAATATTAATAAAATAATAATAATAATAATAATAATAAACCACCAATATTAATAAAATAATAATATAATATTTATCTAAAAAAAACTATAATAAATAACAACAATAATAATATAATTAATAATAATATAATATCCATCTAGCACTATTAAAAAACATTATTTATAAATATTATAATTTTTATCTATTATGCAATAGTTGAAAATAAAAAATCTAAATAAAATTTTAATTAATATTTATTATAAAAATATATAAAATAAAAAATCTACTTAATATAAATCTAAGATTGTCATAAATCCTAGAAAAAAATCCTAGCCTCATTCTTATGTGGCAATCTCATAAAACTTCTTAAGCTAAATCTAATTTATAATTTTATTTTTTTAGTCTAAAAAATATACGAAAATCTCACAAATCTTACCAAGCTAAATCAAATTTCCAATTTTATTTTTTTAGTCTAAAAAATTCTAATATAATATAAAATTATAGTAATCTTTAATATACTAAATGATAAATATTCTAATATAATATATTGTTATAATAGTCTTTAATATACAAAATAAAATCATAATAGTATTTGATATACTATTTCTTATTTTGGTCTAATTTTCCGTCATATTTTTATTAAGGAAAGATATAAAAAATTAGATAATTTTATTATAAAGACAATATAATTTTACATAATATAAAATGAAATAATAGTTTCTTTAAAATATTTAATAAATAAATAAATAAATTTTATATAAATATTTTATAATTGAGAAGAACTAAATAAATATTGAAACAATTTAAATTTATTATTTCTATTTTCTTGATATTCTCTAACTTATATTTTTTCATTATTATGATCACTTATTTATTTCATTAATGCAAATTTTAATTAATAATTTGATTGGCCATTCACTATTTTAATTAATAAAAATCAGTTACATTTTTTTAATTAAAATATTTAATAAATAAATAATTAAATTTTATATAAATATTTTATAATAGAGAAGAACTCAATAAATATTGAAACAATTTAAATTTATTATTTCTATTTTTTTGATATTCTGTAACTTATATTTTTTTCATTAATATGATCACTTATTTATTGTATTAATACAAATTTTAATTAATAATTTGATTGGCCATTAACTATTTTAATTAATAAAAATCAGTTACAATTTTTTAGTTATAGAATTTTTTAATTATTGCTAAAATCAATGTTTAGAAAATAAAGAGTTTTATGAAACCGTCAATTTATTTTTTATATCCTACCATAATATCAATTTATTATTCTAAAACTGATCAATTTGTCTCACTTTCTTCCTTAAATAGATAAACTCATTTCACTTTCTTCCTCACACGTATATTTTAAAATTTGATGCATAACTTCACAAAGCATGGGATGGATGGGTGAGATATTCTACCCTAATTCTAAAATAGAATTGATTTTTCTATCTTTATCTAATCCAAATGCTCTTTGAAGGTTTCATCTTTTTTACATCTATTCAAATATATTTCATGTCCATATTTTTCGGTATAAATTTTATGTAATTATTTTGATCATATTTAAATCTATTTCATAAATATTATTTTAATCATATTCAAAATATTTTATACTCATATATATTTTTTGAATTAAAGATACTTTTATTAATTCAAAAAAAAGCTATACATGGCGATCACAATACTCATATTTATATTGTGTAATATATTTTTTAATTATTATTTTGCAGGTTTTGCAATTTGAATGAGAGTCTAATTGGGTCAAACTCCTACAAACTACAATTTTAGAGCGAAGACTGAAATATACATCTTTGCATTAATTAGAAGCATCTAAATTCTAGAAACTGTAATACATATGAAATTGTAATACATATGCTTATGTTAAAATATTTTTATTTTTTGTATTGACTTTTAATTTTTTTGGTTTAATTTCCTTCTTCTTTTTCACAATTCTAGAATGGTACTACTTATGCTTTCTTTTGGATTTAAATTCTTATTTTCTTCTATAGTATAAATTTTAATTATTATTTTAATAACTTTTGCAATCATTTAGATCGTAAAATTTCTAGAACTATAATACACATATATGCTTTCGTTCATATTATTATTTTTGTTTAGTTTCCTTCTTCCACTTATGATTTCTTTCGAATATAACCATATCAGCAACATTTAATTTTCATTTAATTGTTATGATGTTTTTCTTTTGAATAATTTCCTTCATCTCAACTTTAAAATATTTTTGTGATTTAGTAACATGGAATAGTTGATGTTGTTATTCTTTATAAAAATTATTTTATTCGTTTAGACAAACTTTTTCTAGCAATCAAGATTCTTACACTATAATTAATGTATATTGATGATATTTAATTTCTATTTTAATTTTTTTTGAATTTTTTTTTATTTCTACATTCCTATTCAACCATTAATGACTTATTAAAAATATTAAAGTATATTTCTCACTATTTTTGATTTTTTATCAATCCAAATTGAAACTCTAAAAAAATTAAAACTCCATTAAACTATATTAATGTCATTATCTACCAATAAAAATTCAACATATTCTCAAATATTATAATAAACTCATATATAATAATTATTCAAATAAACTCATATATAATAATTATTCAAATAAACTCATTAGAAAAAGTCCTATAAACATAATTAATTGATCCTTTATATTATTTCTTAAAATTCAAAATTTTCTCAAGTATGTGTTTATAAAATTACATATAACAATACTCAATTAAAATCATTTAAATTTTTTTTATGAAGTTTAAAATTCACATACAATGACAATAATATATTATAGGCTAACCGCGCAACGCGCGGGTTATATACTAGTTAGACTGAAAAGTTGGGACTTCAAATCTTCAAACATTGTTCTGCCATCCAAATGCAAAATACCTTGCATTGCTTGATTGTGTTACTTAGGCGTAACTTCTATTCCTTCAACAAAGAGATCTCTCTTCCAATTACCACCCGTCTCCAAAACCTTCATATGGACTTCTTCATTCTCTATGCCTGAATTGAATAACTCCCCCATCTCAATCTCCAACCACCCATCACTTGTCACATTAGGACATTGCAATCCTACTACTCTGTTGTGATACCTACCTTCCACATCAGGATCCAAACAGACATTTTTAGTACTACTATGTCCACCTTCCACGAAAAATGATAACTCTATGGGACGGTTCTGAAATCCATGGGCATCAACCATCTTGAACACAAGATAAGTTGCATACTCAGTATTTGGGAGAATGCAATTAACGGTGTTGATCGTATCATGAATATCAAACCAACATACATGAAGAAGCTCAGCGACTTCAGGGAACCTGTTCAAAAGTAGTACAAAGTTGCAAAGGTTAAAATATGGAACTGAGAAAAGTCGAAAGTGACATGTTTGTTAACTAAAACTTTAAGGTTGTTACCAAGCTGAAACTCATAATGATCACTAAGTTATATACACACTTTATAGGAAATCTCACATTCATGTTCTTCCTTCTATAAAGGACATCCACTTTTCAACCTACCTCACTTTCTTATGATAAATGTGGAATGTGGATATAAGCAATATAAACAACTGTCTGTGATGTCAATCCCAGATAGTGTCACAAAGGTAAATATAAACACTCAAAAATAGAAAAGAAAAACACCTCAAACTGAACTAAAATTTGGAATAACATATTGATTGTTTCTGAATAAGAACACAACAGAATGATAAACAAAATTTTACTCTTAAAAGGGTCTTAATTGGCATTATACGCTCAAAAAGACAGGTATTAAAAAAAGACTTTGAGGAACTTCAAATTGAAACCTCAATTGCTGTTGCGGTTGCGATAGTGGTTTAGGCCACAAATCACGGCCCAACCATACCACTGCTATAGCGTTATTTGCAAGATAGATGCACAACTGCTTGAATGCAGTAACAACAGCAATACCGATGAAGGATCATGGTGCTTGAATTCACAAATCTAGGATTAAATTATTAGACTATAAGCACAACAAAAAACAAACAGAGAAGTTAAGTGGTAGTTAACCTGGAATCAAGCAACTCAATCCAGTCCCAGTATTGCTCTTGATCACTCCAATTAATAGTGAGAGATCTAGCTGCAAGCATGTAACAAAAATTTCCACTTTTTCTATCCAATTGAATGCTCTGCAAATATTTAAGCAGTTGGTTAGTAAGTTAGAGGGTTATAAAATGTGCCTCTTGAAATTATGAGTGTGACAAAGGTGGCCCAGCTGGTGCTGCAGCGTGAAGCCAGTAGGGATCGAGTCTCTTCGAGGTCGTTTCTTACGCACATGCAGCCATTATTCCAGGAATTCTTCAGCATCATTGTTGTTCTATCAGATTTCGCCATCGCGTTGATTATAAATTTGAACCAAGCGATGACCTATTGAGAAAGTTATACGTACTTGAAGTTAGCTTCGTGAACCTAAGTCACATCAAACTGGCATGATGTTTTAAACCGAGTTCGGAAGCAAAAAGAACTCATACCAATTCCAAACCTACATTACATCTAAACCAATACATTACCATATATGTCCAACACTCAGCCTCGCGACCATAACCTTGATTCGGCATTGCGTACCCTGATAAAACATCTGAAACCTGCATCACAAAACAAATAATCATTAACACTTTCACCAATTAACTTCTTCAAATAGTTACAAGCATCCTAGCATTTACTAACAGGTTTTAATTACTAATAGAACAAATTATTTCTTTTAAAGCTGATATACTAACAGTTTTCAACTATTTTTCTTGACACTAACAGAGTTTAATTCTACTAATCCAGCCAAGTCCTAATAACAGTTACAGTTGTAATATTTCCACTTAACACATACTAACAATCCAAGTTTCAACTTTAACATAGCTAACTGAATCATAACTAACAGTTAACAATTTCTCTAACTGTCAAATAACAACCTAACAATTTTTAGTTTTAACAATTTAGACTAAACTATTTCTTTGACTAACATAACAGTTCCATGTTCAGCCCTGCACATTCATACAAACGAACTCAGTCCATATCAATTTCTAAGCATCCAAACCCAAATGACATAACTTTTTCGACCCAGGCCCACTACTTAACGACTCAAAAACTGAAAATAAAATAGTGCTGCAGCTTCAAACGCAAATCTGGGAAATATAGGCTCCGATTCTGACTTTGACTCCAACACGATAGTTGTAGCTCTTTCTCTTAACTTTTCGACGATTATTAGAACGCCTCAATCGGATTCCTAAAACTCCAGTGATGATCGTTTCCGTGCAAACTGCTAAAGCTGAAAAATAAGGTGCGAAAATCAAATTAAACCAAAAATAGAATAAAATATGAAAACATAATAAAACATAAGAATAATCAAAATAAATTAAAGAAATGCCTAAGTAAATATATAGGAGAATATGCATAAAGATGCACTGATCACCGTCTCACGGTGATCATCATAGCAGTCATATTGGACGTCCTCTGTGGCCATGCGGTCAAGACATCGACTGTAAGGATCCGACACCTGATTCCCTCTGAGGGGTGTAACACCCCAATCTACCCAATAGTTATAATAAAATTAGAGTACCAAAATTTCAACCAAAACTTGAAGTATTAAACTTCAACTTGAAACCAAAGCATAAAGTTTATTTAACAGATACATAACTCTCATGCACAATAAGTTAAAACTGTTTGACCAATAATTTAGTCTTCAAACAAAACAACTTTATTTAATAACTACACAGCTGATTTAACTTTAACTTCAAATAAAACATAACATCTTGCTTAAAAACATAAACCAAAACCAAACTTCACAGTTAACAACTGAATTCAAATAACGACAAATTAAACAAGTGTTCATTTCCTCCCCTGAGTGCTACATATCAGAGCAAATGACACTCACACGAACTAATAACGGTAACAACTACTCTCCTTGGTTTCCTGCACGTTACCAACAGAGGGTAACATTCAAACAAAAGGGGTGAGATATCGAATAATATAAACAAAAGTATGATAATTGATATATTAGACTAAGATCATATAATTTTCACCACTTCTCAACAACATATAACGACAATCCAACAAAATAACATAATAGTAACAACAACTTTAAAATGCAACTCAAATGCGACTCGACTATGCAAATGCATGTGGTACCATCAGAGTAAAACTCCCAACTTAAAATCTGCCAGGTTATCGAGGCATCAACAAGGCATAAGCCTTCAACTTTCAACTTTTGCCAATCCAGGCCAACTTGATTGAGCATTCGCTCCAACTTAGAAAATGCAATGTATGCGACTCATATGGATGGCATACAACAACAACAACGACAACATAAATATGCATCAACCGCATCAGCTTAAATCAACATTGGTCATACGACCTGCAACTCAAATATGCCCATATATCGGGACAAAAATCAACTTATTCGATCGTTCCTGCAAAACAATACAATCTACATAATTTCGACGAAACAAAGCAACCAAGATTATCTACTAATATATACTAAATTTCTCGACAAATTTCAATTAATTCCGGACAACTAATTTTTCTACTTATTCCGGCTAATTCGGCTAACCAGTACAATTTTTAGTTTTATGCATTGCTATTAACTATTCACACTATTCCTGATAATTTTTATTCTACTGATATAGCCGATTTCTACACACTGAAATAATTACTCTGCTAATGCTAAACCATTTTCCAGCTAATATCGATAAGTTACTGCTATATCCAACTCTTCCGGCTAAGTGATGAATTCTTCTATTAATTTAATTTTTGATTCACCTATTAGTATCAGTTCTTATAACTGTTATACTAAGTATTACTGATCCCTAATAATTATAAGCAGTGCATCTAATTACCAGTTTCCTAAAGAAAATAATAAAAAGACGTCAGAACACATACACATATGCACAAGGAAATGAAGAGAGAGAAAAAGAGGGTGTGGGGCGCCCACCCTTAAGCCATGTGGAGCCCACCCATATAGCGCGCGCGCGCGCACACACACACACACACACACACACACATATATATATATATATATATATATATATATATATATATATATATATATATATATATATATATATATATATATATATATATATATATATATATATATATATATATTTTTAATGTGGGGTGCCCGTCCCTCATTTTAGGGACCCCCGTCCCTAATGCTTCTTCTACTCATTCTGCTCCTATTTGTTCTAATTTCCAGCTTCAGATTCAAAAGTATCACACCAACTAATTCAACATGTTCATCATACTTTCATACTAGGCTAACAATTAAAATCCAGGACATCCTCATATCAACAGCAAAACGTAAATTTTCAATCAACAATATCATCCACAACAACCAATTCCTCAAAACCAAATATCACAATTTCAACACAAACAGCAGAAAAATTATAATTATAATCCCACATATTAACCATCATACTCCCAATTATAAAATTCGAACCCCACCCTTACCTTGGATTGAAGACAACTAGAATTACTCGTTCAAATTTCGCGAATATAACCGGACCCTAATTCTGCAACAGATAGACTAGTATAAATTTTCTCGTTTTTACTACAATTAGTCGACATTAATTCAATACTACCTGGTGTAATTTGAAACGGTTGCTTCCTATCTTCCTCTTTTCTAGCAGGTTTTGATCTCTCTCTCTCTCTCTCTCTCTCTCTCTTAGCAGGCAGTTATAATTTTCGGTTTCTAACCCTAGTCTCCTAGCAAGCCACATTCTAAATAGTGTTTGTTTGTTTTAATTAATTTAGAGCTTGTTTGGCCTAACTTTTTATCTACTTTTCTTCTCCTTATAAGGAGATGGAGGGCCAAACATATTTTTCATAAAGCTCTTATGAAAAAAAGTAACTTTTTTTTAAAGACAAAAAATTGAATAAAAGGAGCTTGTAAAAAAGGCGTTGAAACCAACTTTTTCGGAGCTTAAAACATGTGGTCGCGGTTCGAATCCCAACGAAAGCACTTTTCTTTAAAAAAAATGGCGCTAATGTAGTAGACGGAAATTTTTCAATTTTTTCTACGGTTCATAACATCTAGAATTATGTTTTATTTATTCTTTTTTTCTTCTTGTGTTTACATCATCATTTTTGTAGATACTAGTATTGTTCAACTTTTTATTCGTTTCATATATTATTTCTTGTTTTATTGTATAATGATTTTCAATAATAATATTATGAATTTCTTCTACTATACATTAACTTATAGATGTTAATATAACAATTAAATAAAACGCATTATATATATATATATATATATATATATATATATATATATATATATATATATATATATATATATATATATATATATATATATATATATACACACGAAACAACTTTTAAATTAAAATTAACTTTAAAAAAATAATCATAACCAAACAACTTTAAATTTATTTTAAAAGCTCTTATTTTTAACTTAAATTTTAAAGTAACTTTTAAGACTTAAAAAAGTTGGGCCAAACGAGCTCTTAGTCTCGTTCAATCTCCTAATGGGCCTAAAACCAACACCTCTATTTTGCTACTTGCCACACACAATTCAAATCAACTATTTCAAATAAATAAATGCCCATTTTTACTCTATGTTTCATATTTTTCTAGTCTAATCTTAAATACTCGGAAAATTCTCAAAACACTAAAATTTATTCTAATAATATTTCTAATACTTAAAATATCGAAATTTTTGATTAACTATCGATCCGCTATCCTGAACTAATACCGATTAAATCGTCTCAAAACGCGAAAATTTCAATAAATCTCACAAAATAAAAGAATGCTTCAAGAGGTATATCTACGGAAACATAGACATTTTACGGAACTCGCATGGTGCAAGAGAGACCCAAGAGGTGGGGTAAGATATTCTCAAAACTTGTGGTCATCATGGTCATTGAATCAATATTGACGTAAATTTAAATATATTTATGAATTTTTAAATGGATCATGCTAACATTTGCGGACATATGTTATGATACTATAATTTCAAAAATTTAAGTATGATAAAATCATGTTTAAAATTTTAAACAATTGAATATACATCGTTCAAGAGAATATTTTAAATTAATTTTTAATTATAATATTTTTGATATGTATTTTATGGCACAGATTAGCATTTTCATAATAATAATAATAATAATAATAATAATAATAATAATAATAATAATAATAATAATAAATAAAACTAATATTTTAAGATTGGTTTTTTTCATTGAGCGAATCACAGGTAGTTAAAGTTAACGATAATAAGGAGTTGGAGGGAAATTAAAAGATATAAAAGCGACATGCAAATCACAGTAACTACCTCACTTTTCCAATTCTCTCTCTTTCTCTTTGCTCTCTCTCTTTCTCTCTCGCTCTGAAATGGGAATCAATAGGCTTGAGGATCTATGGTTGCTACAACATGACATCACGACGTGAGTTTCCATTTCCTTCTCTCAACTCTTTACTTTTCATTCTTCGTTCTTGCATTTCTTCCAAAATTTTCTGATTCATTTTCTTGTGAATGCAGACCCAACCTATCAACAAGTCAAGCGGAATTCCTACTACGTTTGCACAGAGATCTTGAACGTGTACCAATTAACAATGAAAGGTGTTTCGCCAATGTCATCAGGGGCATTCGCCGTGTTTCACATAAGACAGTTGCTATCAAGATTCTAACCATTCCTCAACACAAGCAAAAATACGGAACTCCATCCACCATTTTGAAGCACACCTCTCTCCTTAAAGATTTGAACCATCCCAATATCATCAGGTCAATCATTTGTTTTCAGCTTCAAATCAAGTTCTGATCAATAGATTTATATATATATGTTTGATGTGTGTGATATGATATCTACAGCTTGTTGCAAACTCTGGCTACTGACGAAGAAGTGTTTCTTGTTTTTGATCATGTTGACCTAAATCTTGATAAATACATCACCAATCCCGTGCTTAGCCTTCACACTTTCGAAAGAGTAATTCATCTTTATACTAAACTAAACTATTCTTTCTATACTGTACTGCTGCTTTGTTTTATATCTCAAATTTCTTCTACATTTTGTGTTTGCAGTGTGTTCTACGTCAAGCTGTTTCTGCACTCGCGTACCTCCACTCTCACCAAATTGTACACAAAGATATCAATCCTTTTAATATTCTCTTGCAATACCAATGGGGTGGCTCTCCTATAGTCAAGCTATGTGGTATTCCTGCACCCAAAACTTATATTCATGTATGATACTATATATATACTTTCTCTTTTTTACATTGTTAAAAACAATCCAGAATATGGTTCAAACCATGCAAAGTAATGCTGTTGTTGTAATTTTGTTTTCGATTTGCAGACGCCTCATCCTAGCTATACAGCTCCTGAACTTTTGATGGGCTCAACCAAGTACTCAACTGCAGCTGATATCTGGTCTATGGGCTGCATATTTGCTCACATCGTTAAGTGCCGACCGCTGTTCAATACTATGGACAAGCATAGGGTATTGGCTGAGATATTCTGGTAATTTCATCAGAACACAATAACTATTTCTGTGATATCTCTGCATGTATTATACAAATAAAACTAATTAATTGGATATTTTCTATGTAAAGGTTGTTTGGTACCCCAACAGAAGAAACTTGGCCTGGCGTGTCTTCACTATGGAATATTCGAGAATTTAACCCTCCAATACAGCCAAAGGTATTCATTAATGTTCTGATTTTTATCAATATTTTCATTTCATAAATTCAGGCCGTCCAATAAGCAATGTATGGAAACTAATTGATTTTGTAGGACCTGGCTGAAGTGTTCCCAAGCCTCGAACCTGCTGGTCTTGATCTTCTTTCGGTAACTTAACTTAACTGCCTCTTACACATTACTGTTTAGGTTTCTTCGAATTACTTAACTTTTTTATTGATCAACTGAAAGTTTATTTATAGGCAGTTTTTTTTTTTGTTGGACAGAAAATGCTTTGCATGTGCCCAAATCGAAGGATTTCAGCTTATGAAGCTATTGACCATCCATATATCTTCGACGTTGACCACCCATGATGAAGCTCTTGCTTTGACAATCCAAGGGCTTACTCTCTCTTCCTTTGTGTATTTCTAACAGAACAATCTTATAGAATCTTAGGTATCCTACTGGTATACGACGTACTTGCGGTATATGAAATGTAAAGCCCATTGATTTTTAGTAATTCCTTGATCTTTCCTGGACATATATACACAAGCATAGTCAGTTCATTTTGTGTTTTCATATGAAAAGTATTCCATTGATATATTTCGTTATTTTAGAACTTCAACTCGTAATTCTATTTTTCTGTTAAATAATGTTGGACTTAATGATGCATTGAAGTGGTTTTTATGCAGTTTCTGAAATATACTCAGTAGACATCACATAAGTATAAATTGAGTAGCAGGCTCCTCAATTTCAAAAACCAGTTCTTTAAATGAAGCCACGCATGTTCCCTCTAATTATTCATCGTTTAGCTTTCATAAAAAAACTTTATGCCTTATTTGGTCTGTCTTGTTTTAATTATTGAGGGTGGCATGTCTCAATGTTTTCATTTTGCGTCCTCTTCGCGGAAATGAGTGTATCTTCTAGGATTCAAAGCCGACGATTCGTTTGATTGATTTTTGAATAGTATAAGTAGGAAAGTGAGATATGGTCTTCACACTTATTTATGAGTTGGCCAATAGGTTTGGCCCATCCTCGTGAAGATTAGGTTCCATAGACTCTTTAGTATATCTATGATCAACAAAAACTATCTGTGGGCGAGGTAGGTCGGAGCATGAATGTTGTTCTGGTTTATGATTTAAAGTGAAGGAGATATTTTTTTGTTTATGAGCAAGAGTTGGTTGCCAAATTTCTTTCAATTATACGAGGAACGACTCTATCCATGGATAGTGATAACTGGCGGTGGCGACATGTTAGGGATTGAGTGTTTTTGGTAACCTCGACTTTTTTTTGCCTTGATGTTAATTATCCCTATTATTTTCTCCACATCTAGGTTATCAGAGCCCCCTCTAAAGTCATGGTTTTTCTTGATAGTTTCTAAAGATAAGATCTATATCAGGGAGAATCTTTTTAAGCATGGGATTTTAGTTGATCCACCTAGAGTTTCTTGTGTATGCATAAGGATATGGTTGAGTTGGTATCGCATATATTTGTTACTTGTGAGGTGGTCTCGACTCTGATTGATCTGTAAGAAACTGTCTGACTAGAACCCATAATAAGCCTACTTAAAGGAATGGACAACCTCTTTACTTTCTTTCATGATGTAGTTGCTTATCCTTTAGGGAAGCTTTTCACTCCTTGGTGAACCTACAGAGAAGTTTGAATACTATGTTCTTTACTCGAGAAGAGAACTATAGCGCAAACAACCTCCGACGTCTCCCTTAAGGGAAGATTAAGTGTCTATTCCTTTCACAAAATTGAGTTCACAGAATCGAAATAATCCAAGTGAAGCTTCAAGTGCAACACCTCTTTCTAAACCAATAATAGAATCTCCACCTTGAGGTTATGATGCAAGCACGGAATATAGCAGGCCTGAGGTAGGAGAATACCGCGAAAAGTGCCTTGTTGAGCAAGGTTTCATAAGATGAAGATATACTGTGGTCAACCACAGGCTGGTTGGTGCATCCGATGGATCAGCAGAAAATCTGTTCCATGAGTACTTCAAGCAAGATTATCAAGAATGGATGCTTGGGATTACATTGAGAAACACTTTGCCACACCATCACTGACCGAACAAGGCTGCATTGAGCAGTGTCATAAAGAACAAACAGCTGAAAATTGGGAGAAAGTAGGCCCGTTCGACTAACTCCTGGTAATTGTAGTGAGCTTATCACCTCCTCTGCATTGGAAGAACAGGTCGTTATGCAAAGAGCAAAAATCAATTGGTTATTGCTTGGTGATGGCAACAACAGGTACTTCTATGCTATCCTTCAGAGCTAAAATAAAACTACAGGTTTATATACCCTGGAAGATCAGAATGGGCTGGAAATCAGGGGTCATGAAGAAATTGAGAAAGAGATCCTTAGATTTTATGGAGAGCTGTTGGGGAAATCTAGTAGCCAGCTGAGACACATTGATGTTGAGGTTATGAGGCAAGGTGCACAACTCAGCCATAAGCACCAGTCTGATTTGATTCAGCCTGATATGCATAACTAGTGTCTCATACAAGTATGTTATCAATGGACAGCATAGTGATTATCTAACTCCTAAGAGAGGCCTGAGGCAAGGTGATCCAATATCACCTTTACTCTTTGTGCTAGTGATGGAGTATATGCATAGATGTATGAGGAAACTCCAAAACATTCCAGATTTCAACTTCCACCCGAAGTGTGAAAAGTTATGCCTAACCAATATTTGTTTTGCAGACGATTTGATTCTTCTTGCTAGAGGTGATGACCGATCTGTGGCTCTCATGATGGAAACTTTTCACAATTTCTCTGCATCAACAGGGCTTAGAGCAAACCCAACAAAATGCAAAATTTACACTGGAGTTTTGGATGATAGTGGAAAACAAGGGCTGTTGCAGATCACAGGTTTTCAAAGTGGAGACTTGCCCTTCAAGTATCTTGGAGTGCCATTATCCAGCAAGAAGCTTAGTATCCAACAGTGCAGGCCCCTGGTTGATAGAATAGTTGGAAAAATCAAGCACTGGACTGCAAAAATCTTGAGCTATGTAGGTCGAAAACAACTGATCCATAGTGTCCTCTTTGCAGTCACATCCTAATGGATGCAATGCAAGTCTTCCCATTGCCAAAAAGCGTTCTGAAGCACATTGAAGCTGTTTGCCGGAGTTTCTTATGGAGTAATACGGAGGAAATAACCAGAAGATCTCCAATTGCGTGGGACAATGTGTGTAATCCCATGAGAGCCGACGGTTTAAATATCACCTCAACCTTGGAAGGAAGAGAGCAACTGGTTTATACAGGAGGTCAAGAGGAAGGGATGGCGCCGAAAATTGCTCAAAATGGCTCTGACTGAAACGGTATACACCATCTGGACATCAAGGAATCCATTATGCTTTGGGAAAGAACTTCATAATGATCTGGTGCATGATATCAAGAAAATTATACCCCGTACCCCTACATTTATCCCAATACCCCTACAATTTTAAAAAAATCCCAATTTTGTCCTTATTAAATTTTTAACTTTTCTTTTTTATTTTTTTTTCAATTTTACTGAACCGGATATCCCAGGGGTGGGTGTTCCGGTTCCTTTTTTTTTCAATTTTACTGAACCGGATATCTCAGGGGTAGGTGTTCCGGTTCTTTTTTTTTTTCAATTTTACTGAACCGGATATATCAGAATTGGGTGTTCCGGTTCTTTTTTTTCAATTTCTCTACACGTTCTGTATGGTGGCAGAGGCAAGAGGGGCCCTCAATAGAATAGTCAACACGCATATTGATAGAGTAAACATGCTTATAGGATAAGGTGTTTTTGTTGAGATATTTTGTTACCTGGATCCTTGTAAGGATTGGTTTGTAGCTCATTGTTTTCGGTTAATAAAAGTAATCTTTATTCAAAAAAAAATTAATAATAATAATAATAATAATAATAATAATAATAATAATAATAAAACTAATAATAATAATAAAACTAATAATAATAATATTAATAGTAATAATAATAAAAATAATAATAATAATACTAATAATAATAATAATAATAATAATAATAATAATAATAATAATAATAATAAGGGTTAAATACCTTTTACCCCCTACCAAATAAGCGAGTTTTGATTTTTCCCCCTTAAAAAAAATTTGTTGCGCAGCCCTTACCAAATGCAGATTCCAACCATTTACACCTTTTACCATGATTTTACCTAAAATACCAGGTTACCATCCTACGTGTAAGTTGCTATTTTTTTTACTGTTACTAATGCCACGTAAGCCAGAGTATATAACGCATTGTTTAACCATTTTACTGTTCTCATTTTACCCCCTCAAAAAAATTAGGGTAAACATTTCTGAAAAAAAGCAAGGTGACAATGGTGAAGAGGTCGAAGAAGACGAAGAAGGTGTCGCAGACAAGCAAGACGGAGAAGACGACGCAGCAGTCGAGCCAGTCCAAGAAGACGACGCGGTCAAGCCAAACCAACATGACGCAGTCAAGCCAGAGTAAGAAGACGATGCAGTCAAGCCAATTATCCAAGAAAACCAAGGTCGTGAACCGGGACGAACGTGTAGAAGAAGAAGTTATTGAAGATGGAAAGGTACGAATTTTAGGGTTTAACAAATTTTAGGGTTTGTCATCATTTTAGGGTTTAACAAATTTTTCATTTCCTTTAAAAATTTCAGAATATGCATTTAATCAGTGTTGTTTTCCATCATGGAGGGGAATTTGTGAGCATGAGTGATGGGGTTATGATATACAGAGGAGGGGTAACGACACATGTTAATGACATTCACATTGACAACTTTACTATGGTTTGCGTTAAGAAGCTGTTGAATGAGTGGGGTTACAATGAAGGCACATTTAAGGTATGGACAAAGGTTGTTGAAATTGATCCCAACTTTTTCCAAATTAAGAAAGATGATGACTGTTATGATTTAGCTGCATTTTCTTATGCCAATGAAGTTGAGGGTGTCATCTATGTAGAGCATGATGTAGTAGATGTTTCATTTTCAGTTGTTAGTCCTAGATGTGTTAATGAAACTTTGCTGTTAGTCCCATTAATGGACAAGATATGTGGCCTGAGGTAGAATCGGAGGAATTGTTGCCACCAATGTTTAAAAAGCTCTAGGGAGGCCTAGAAAGCTCAGGATTAGAGAAACTGGTGAAGATGGGGCTAGAAGAAGGTTGCCTAGAGTCTCTTACAGATGTACAACATGTGATAAATTTGGGCATAATGCACAATCTTGTAAAAGCTCAAGTCAGGATCAAAATGCTCTCAAGAGAAAGGTATGATGTACAAAATTTTAAGTTGTTTATGTGTGACATATGATACTGATAATTCTGTGTGACATAACATCTAACTAAATTTTTATGTTGTTGTTTGATAGAAAAAAGTGAAGACAACTCAAACAACTCAGCATGCAGATGGAGAAGACACTACTCAAAATGCTGTAAATCATGATGAAGGTGCTGTAGAAACACAAGCAAGTGAAACTATGCCTACTGATGTTATTCCTACAAATGCAAAACAAGATGTAGGTGCTGCAGAAACTGATGCCATCCCAAATGATGCATCTCATACTGACTATTTTGATGGAATTTCTGATGATATTAGATCAAGCCTACCAGACATCACCACTGCTCAGGATTACAAAGAGGCCAAGACAAGGAAAGGAGTGAAAGAGATCAAGCCAATGAGAAGGAGGTCAAGTGAAAGAATCAAGATAAATTGGTTTAAAAAACCAAAACCATTTACAGGACCTGGATCCAATAGTGATCAACCAATGTCTTTGACAGATGAAGACGAGGGAAGAGGATCACAAAGATCAAACAAGAAAGCCAAGAAATAGAATATTGTCTCTTTATGAGTTGTCTCATGTTTTGTGTAATCTTTATGACAATGTTATGTTCTTTTATGTTCTTTTGGATGTTTTGATCTAATGACTTTGTAAGTTGACTAATGTTTTGTGTAAGTTAATGTTTATGACAATATAAGACTTAAGATCATAATTAATATGAACTACATTTTGTGCCAAAATTCTGTTTATATTTTATTTTCTGTTTCATATGTAATTCATTACACCTTATAAACAAAACAATGAGACAATTTAATACATCTAATGCCATATATTGTAAACAAATCCATTAAGTCGTTTGAAGTTTACATAATTTTCTTCATGACTGTTTTTAACAAAACCCATCACAAGCATACTACAACAACTTAACACAAGCATACTACAACAACTTAACACAGTCCTACTACAACATTCTTGTTACAATAGTACTCTAATGCCTAATTCTTGAACTTCAAAACCACTGCAAACATAATCAAACACAACAGGAAGATGATGATGATGAACATGATTTACCAAACCCTAGTTTTCCTAATTGTTGATTTGGGAATTTTCTCGTCTGTAAAGAAGAAGGGAAAACGATGAAGATCTAACGTGGCATTAGTAACAGTAAAAAAAAAATTGCAACTTACAAATAGGATGGTAACCTGGTGTTCTAGGTAAAATCATGATAAAAGGTTTAAATGGTTGGAATCTGCATTTGGTAAGGGCTGCGCAACAATTTTTTTTTAAGGGGGACAAAATCAAAACTCGCTTATTTGGCAAGGGGTAAAAGATATTTAACCCTAATAATAATAATAATAGTAAAACTAATAATAATAATAATAATAATAATAATAATAATAATAATAATAATAATAATAATAATAATAATAATAATAATAATAATAATAATATTTTAAGATTGGTTTTTTTTTCATTGAGCGAATCACAGGTAGTTAAAGTTAACGATAACAAGGAGTTGGAGGGAAATAAAAAGCTATAAAAGAGAATTGCAAATCACAGTAACTGTCTCACTTTTCCAATTCTCTCTGATTCTTTCTTACAATCTCTCTTTCTCTCTCGTTCTGAAATGGGAATCAATAAGCTTGAGGATCTATGGTTGCAACAACATGACATCATGATGTGAGTTTCCATTTCCTTCTCTCAACTCTTTAGTTTTCATTCTCCGTTCTTGCATTTCTTTCAAAGACATTCTGATTCATTTTCTTGTGAATGCAGACCGAAGCTATCAATAAATCAGGCAGAATACCTACTTCGCTTCCACAGAGATCTTGAACGGATACGAATTGACAATGATATGTGTTTCGCCAATGTCATCAAGTGCATTCGACGTTCTTCAGATGAGACAGTTGCTATCAAGATTCTAACCATTCCTCAACACCAGCAAAAGAACGGAATTCCATCCACCATTTTGAATCACGCCTCTAGCCTCAGAGATTTGAACCATGACAATATCGTCAGGTGAGGTCAATCATTTGTTTTCTTCAAATCAAGTTTCAATGAATAGATTATATATATGTTTGGTGTGTGTGAATGTGTGATATCTACAGGTTGTTGCAAATTCTGTCTACTGAGGAAGATGTGTATCTTGTTTTTGATCATGTTGACCTAAATCTTGAAAGATACATCACCAATCACTTGCCTAGCATTGCCACTTTCGAAAGAGTAACTCATCTTTATACTAAACTAAACTATTGTCTCTATAGTGTAGTGCTGCTTTGTTTTATACCTCTAATTTCTTCTACATTTTGTGATTGCAGTGTGTTCTATATCAAGCTCTTTCGGGACTCACATACCTCCATTCTCACCACATTGTACACACCGATATCAATCCTTTTAATATTCTCGTTGAATGCCACCTAGATGATGAATCATCTCCTACAGTCAAGCTATGTGGTATTCCTGCACCCAAAACTTCTATTCATGTATGATACTTTCTCTTTTTTACATTGTTTAAAACAATCCAGGACAGTACAAACCATGCAAAATAATGCTTTTCTAATTTTGTTTTCAATTTGCAGAAGGCTCGTCCTAACTATACAGCACCTGAACTTTTGATGGGCTCAACCAATTACTCAACTGCAGCTGATATCTGGTCTATGGGCTGCATATTTGCTCACATCATTAAGCGCCGACCTCTGTTCAATAATTTAGACGAGCATGGGGTATTGGCTGAGATATTCTGGTAATTTCATCAAAACACAATAACTATTTCTATGATATCTCTGCATGTAATAACCAAACAAAACTAATTAATTGGATATTTTCTATGTAAAGTTTGTTTGGCACGCCAACAGAAGAAACTTGGCCTAGAGTGTCTTCTATATGCAATTTTCTTCAAGAATTTAACCCTCCAGTACAGCCAAAGGTATTCTCATTAATGTTATGATTTTTATCAATTTTTTCATTTCATAAATTCAGGCCATCCAATAAGCAATGTATGGAAACTAATTGATTTTGTAGGACCTGGCTAAAGAGTTCCCAAGCCTCGGACCTACTGGTCTTGATCTTCTTTCGGTAACTCAACTGCCTCCTACACATTACTGTTTACGTTTCTTCGAATTACTTAACTCTTTTATTGGTCAACTGAAAGTTTAATTATAGCCCGTGTTTTATGTTGGACAGAGAATGCTTTGCCTGTGCCCAAATGGCAGGATTTCAGCTAATGAAGCTCTTGACCATCCATATCTTCAGCTGTTCTCAAATGGCGAGATTTCACCTTATGAAGCTCTTGCCTATCCATTTTGACCGCCCATAAAGAAGCTCTTGCTTTGACAACCCAAGGGCTTGTACTTCTAACAGAACAATCTTATAGAATCTTAGGTATCCTACTGGTATACGACGCACACGTTTGGTATGTGAAATGTAAAAAATCATTGATTTTTAGTAATTCCTTGATCTTTCCTGGACATATATACAAAAGCATAGTTAGTTTATGTTGTGTTTTCATATGAAAATTGAAAAGCATTCCATTGATATATTTTGTTATTTTATGAATTCAACGCGTAATTTTGTAATTTTCTGTTAAATAATGTTGGAACTAATGATGCATTAAAGTGGTTTTATGAAGTTTCTGAAATATACTTAGTAGACATCACATAAGTGTAAATTGAGTAGGAGGCTCAAGTTCAAAAACCAAGGTTCTTTAAATGAAGCAATGCATGTTCCCTCTAATTATTCATCCTTTAGCTTTTATAAAAAAAAAAAAAAAAACACCTTTATGTCTTATTTGGTCTGCTTGTTTTAACTTGAGGGTGGCATGTCTTATTGTTTTAGTTCGGCATCCTCTTCAAGAAATTGAGTTTTCTTGGATCTAAAGTTGACGATCCCTTTGATGAATACAAGTCGAAATTCTTATACTTGGTTCAAATCCAATTCCTGGTATGGAATACAGAGATTTTAAAGAAATTCTTGGATGATGAACCCTTAAGGGCTAATCAATCAAAATAGTAGCTAAATCGAAAAGACGACCCTTTGCAAAAAAACCAGAATGTTCAGTGAGTGATCGTTGTTGTCATGTAAGGATTCTCTTTGAACGAATCCTATTCGTAGTTCTGAATAAACCTCCTTAGTAAGCCATATCATTGGTTGATCTATAAGAAATTGTCTGATTAGCACTCATAATAGGCCTACTTATAGGAATGGGTAGCCTTTTTACTTTCTTTCATGATGTAGTTGCTTATCCTTTAGGGTGTGTTTGGTTATGAGATGAAATTGAGAAGAGAGAAAGAGATGAGAAAGAGTATAAGAAGAGAGAAATAGATGAGAAATATGATAGATTTGATATATTGTTTGTTATAAGAGAAGTATAAGAGAAATAGAAGAGAGAGAAGTGTGTTTAATTTTAAAAAGACAAAAACACCCTTATATTAATAATATATTTTATTGGAGGGAATGGACAAAAAAGGAAAAAGATGAATTTATGCTCTCTCTCATCATTTCTTCGGTGAATTGGGGAGAAGAAAAATCATGTGGGTCCCATGCTGTTTTCTTCTCTCTCCCCTATTTCTCACATGTGCCAAGCAGAAGAAATTACAATCTTCTCTTATACTTCTCTCTCCCCTCTCTCTCTCTCTTTGCTTTTTCTACTCTTCCAAGCAGACCCTTGGGAAGCTTTTCACTCCTTGGTGAACCTACAGAGTATTACGTTCTTTACTCGAGAAGGGAACTATAGCGGAAACAACCTCAGACGTCTCCCTTAAGGGAAGATTAAGTGTCTATTCCTTTCACAAAATTGAGTTCACAGACTCGAAATAATCCAAGTGAAGCTTCAAGTGCAAAACCTCTTTCTAAACCAATAATAGAATCTCCACCTTGTGGTTATGATGCAAACACGGAATATAGCAGGCCTGAGGTAGGAGAATACCACGAAAAGTGCCTTTTTGCGAAAAGTGCCATGTTGAGCAAGGATTTCATAAGATGGAGATATAATGTGGTCAACCATAGGCTGGTTGGCGACCCCGATGGGTCAACAGAAAATCTGTTCCATAGTACTTCGAACAAGATTATCACGGAATGGATGCTTGGGATTACATTGAGAAACACTTTGGCACACCATCACTGACCAAAGAAGGCTGCATTGAGCAGTGTCATAAAGAACAAACAACTGAAAATTGGGAGAAAGGAGTAGACCCTCCCAACAGACTCTTGGTATAGTATCCTTAAACTTATTCTCATGGGTTAGGCCCCCGAGACTATGTGAAATATAGCCAGACAACTTAACTCTTCTTCATTCAAGGCTGACCACCACAACAATTCAATAGTGAATAAGCTTTACCAAAAGTCAGTATGATTACGAAAGTTAGACTTGAGAAGTAAATGAAAATCACCAACAGCGCTTAGCAACTTGTTTGCAACCGTTGAAGAAAAGATGTGAAATGTGTCATTCACAGCTGGATCTGTCTTGTATCTA
Source organism: Vicia villosa (assembly GCF_029867415.1). Taxonomy (NCBI): domain Eukaryota; kingdom Viridiplantae; phylum Streptophyta; class Magnoliopsida; order Fabales; family Fabaceae; genus Vicia; species Vicia villosa. Next base: position 467,394 of record NW_026705642.1, on the reverse strand, counting down.
TCAACCTCTCCCAGAGGAGATAAAGGACCTTTGAGTAAGAGTAAGAGGTTCCTGTATGGACTTTGATGGGAGGAGGGCAGAGGGAGTTCCTCTTGTATTGTATGTATGTATATACACTGCCCGGTGCAAGCTAGCAAGGACGAGTAGTTGTCTAACTTGTCTTTATCCATTATTACTTGAAGTCTTTAAATAAACACAAAGCCAGCTAAAAGAAGAGAGTCAATCAATCAATGCTAGAGTGGTTATGACTTATGAGAAAGGGAGTTAATAATGCGAGCTGTAAGTCCCCTAGTAGGAAAGAAAGCAAAGATAGTCACTGTTGTATAGTGTGTTATTATCCGGTAAGCAATCCACCATCTAGTAACTTTTTTGTATCTCATATTAAGGATACCCTTTGCGAGCATCTATGATCTCCAATCAATGCTTCATGAAAGAATCACATATCTCGTATTAAGGACAACCTTTGCGAGAATATTTCAGAACTTGTCATATTCAATTCGTATTCGAGAAATAATCGTACATGCGAGAAAGGTGGTTATACACACATATCGTATAATACGAATGATAAAGAAAACATAACCGGGAGAGCTTGCCATCACTTATTCTCTCTGATACTTCTAGTCGGCTCAACCACTTTTGGGGGATGGATGTTCATGCTCCTTAGCTAACCGGTTAGGGAAGCCACGTTGATTTCCATTGTCATGCCTTCTCTTTGGTCTTGCTGGAGCATTTTCTATATTCTCTTTGCTCCTTCGAGGTTGGCATTGATGGTGACCGATTCTTCATACAGATAAATGACATTTGAGCTTAAAATGCACCGGCGAGGCTATGACATCCAAGGTGGCCGCGAAAAGTCTTCCTAGGATGCAATTATAGATGCTCCTATAGGGAACACAAGGAATTGTGAACGATAGACCAAACGTCTTTTCCTTTGCCTACTAATATCATTAACTCGACGTACCCCGCGCCCGGGTGGTCGTACCATTGAATGCCTGGAGGTCCAAATCTTCATACAACCACAAGGTTCCTTTTTCAAGGCCCATTTTCTCGAACACCTCATAATACATGGTATCGCACGAGTTTCTGTCTTCGATTAGAATTCATGAGACCTTGAACTGCCCGATTGTAGTTGAACTGTCCGATTATAGTGTCTTGGAACCCTAACATATGTCGGCTGGGGGTTTTCATCGACGAACTTCCATATTTTTTATGGATGACCAGTATTTCGGCGTTCTTTCTCTTCATAGTCCCCTTAGAATAGAGGTTTGCTCGGTGTGCTCCTCCAATGATGGTAGGAATATATTGTCGCATTCCTTTGTTGGACTCTTTGTCTTCACCACTGATCCCCGTTTCTACAACTTTCGAGGGAGATAATTTACCCTTAAGCGATTTTTCTCTTTCTATTCCCCCCATTTCATGTACTTACCGACCTCTCTTAATCAACTCTTCAATAGCATCCTTTAACTAGATGCAGTCGTCAGTGTTGTGAACAAGACCTTTATAAAAATGGTAGTACGTGCTCTTGACCATTCTGAACGACTCTCGAATGAGAAATACGGCTCTGATTCCTCCCTTTTAGAACTCTATGTTAGCACAGTCTTTGTAGATCTTTTCTCGCGACACATTTAATGGCGTGTACTTGTTGTATCAGACCTACATTCTCTGATTGGACTCATCCTTTCGCCTGTGGGACGCCTTTCCTATTGGAGGCTAGAGGATGTGTCAACGGAAGCGGGGTTGTCAAACCAAGTGTTTAGCTTTTCTTCCAAGATTATGTAAGACTGAGTCCTGCTCAACATTTCCTGCGTGGTCCGTGCTCCTTTCCTCCCTAAATTCAATCAGAAGGGATAATCTCGCGGAAGACCGTTCTCGAAGATCCAACACTTAAGGCCTTCTTTGGGTCCCTCTACTTCCATGAATACTTGTGTAAACCAGTCGATGTAAGACCGTAGGCTCTCATTCTTCCCTTGAATGATCCCGCTCAAAGTAGCTACCGTTATAGACTGTCTTTTTGGGGCGGTAAAGAGAGTAGTGAATCTTTTGCAAAAATTCGTCCAAGATTCAATACTCCCATCCGACAAATCATTGAACCATAGCCTTATTGGCCCAACTAGAGTTAGCGCAAACAATTTTCATTTGATAGTTTCATCAGCACTGAAGTAGTTCAGTCGATCGTTGACGAGTTGAACGTGCTCTTCTGGATCTATCTTTCTGTTGTACTAATTGAACTTGGAAGGTTTCTCCATGAACTTCATTATTCTTGTATCCAGAATGCGGGCGCGCAAAGGATGCTTCTGCTTATTCTTCAATGGCTTATTTTTTGTATGATCTAGGGGAGAACCATGGTTACCTCGATCTCCTTCGTGACTTTGGGGAGGATGTTAGAAAGTATAGGATAAGTATTCTTAGTATCGTCTCCTCAGGGATTGATGCGATATTATCGCCGTTCTACAGCTCAGTGTATTTTGAGTTAAGGTTTTGGATGCTTTTAATGTCATGAAAAATAAATAGCATGAAAAGAAATTAAAGACAATAACTTCGGGTTTAAAAACGGTTTGGTAAAACTGTGTCAAGATTAGTTTTCGTTAGCTTGCTTTTGTATATACTCTGATGATCATGTATATGAACATATCAATGATTAATACATTCACGTATCCTCTCGATACTGTTTATCTCTAAAGCAGTGTCGTGATTGTTATTATATTAACCGTCACATGATCTCTCATGCCGACAGTTGACATAATAACCTTTAAGTTTGATACAAGTGATTATCAACTCACAAATCTATCTCTAGAGTTTGATTGTTGATAGATGAATACCCTTTTGGTCAAGATTTGAAACATATCTCTCAATAGTGTATCAAAACAACATATAAACATGAATACAAAGATATTCACCATATATTAATCACCAACAAGGTTCATATACAAAAGATCAAGCTAAATACATACTCTACAAGCTAACTACCTCTAATCTTGACACATGAGGAGTTTAGCTATCCATAGCTTCAACCACAAACATCAACACAAGACCTCCTAGCATAGAAATTCAAAGATGATGAAGAAAAATGCTTGAGAAATCTTGAAGATTTATGAGTTTTTCTCTCCTCTTCTCTTGCCCTAGAGTGTATGGTTGGTAACAATGAATAGAACAAGATAAGGATCCTCAAAAATATCTATAAGTGCCTAAAAGTAGCCACTTGAAAAAGTACCGCCGCTTAGCGCCCAGACTGCCGCTAAGCGGAGCACCAAAAATATCTGCTTCCACGCTGGAGACCGCTAAGCGGGCTGAGGCCGCTAAGCGGGACTTGCTGAGCACAAATTTTCCTTTCGCCCCTGGAAAGCGCGCTTAGTGGCCGCTGAGTGGCCCTTGCTGAACCAAACTTCTTCATTAAGCCTCCAAACTTGCTCCAAATTGCATCCTTACCTCCTATTACTTGCCAAAATGCATAGAACCTACAAAAAACATAAGAAAAGCTTAAAAAATACTATACTTACTACTAAACTCGATTTTATTTATTTACACTATTACGAACCGAAATTAAATAGAAAAGTAATGAGAAAAGTTATCAAAATACCACAAAAGTTTATCAACAAATATCCACATTTTGGATTCTAACAACTCTCCCCAACTTTGACCTTTGTTTGTCCTCAAACAAGAACAACTCAACAAGCACAAACAAAATAGTATTTACAAGGTTAGCAACATAAAGAGAATGGTTCAAACTTGACTTACATGCATGCTCCATAACCATCCCTTGCTTGAAAAAGATCAAAACATGAATATGAGCTAGGTTCTAAATACAAACACTTCACCACACTTGCATTTATCAAAATGATGTTCAAACTTGAATCACCTACAATCACTTCAAAAATGAAGGACAAAGTGCTATAATCATGCTAGCACAAAGGACTTATCACTCTCCCTAGCAATTATGCACATTCAAGACAATTCATACATTCATCTAAACTAAGTACCCAAAATGATAGAAACAAAGATCACGAGGACTTTTTCGGTTGTAACTTGGCTCGGTTCCAAACAAGTGACATTTCTACAAGGCCAATGAATCAAAAAGGGACAATTGCATGAAGAGAATTTATTCAATCACACTATTTACACAAACTTTCTTATTTCTCCCTTTTGACTTAACAACACTACAATGCATTCTTTCTTTTGTCTTTTGATTTTTCAATTCATTGAACTTTTTCTTTTCTTTTTCATATTATTCTTTTTCTTTTTGAATGCATTGTTCTATTATACCACCATTTCCTTTCTTTCTTTTTCTCAAGTAAACTCCTCTCTCCCCAACTTTGAACAATTCAACAATTCAACACAATTATGCTCTTCATTTAAGGTTTAAGTGTAATTGGGTTAAGTGTCTACCAAAGAAAATATTTTCCAAGTGAGTCAAAAGTTTTCTTTATTTGCTTTTCTTCAACAAACTTAATAAGGGAATACTTACTAGCTTGTCGGTTCTCATTCGACTCACTTGGAAACATCAAAATTTAAGGCTCAAAATTGGTTTCAATTGATCACACTCTCACATGTGGCCTTTTGGAAGGTGGTTTTTCTCGTATTACACAAAAAATTGCCTCAATCACTTCTAAGTTCTAACACTTTAAACAAAGCAGATTAAGCATGAATTATCCCAATTAACACCAATTGCTAGCACACACAAAAGTTTCTAGTACACAATGGAAAGTCCTCTCACTTATGTAGTTATGTCCTAACTTGATTCAAATATGAACAAAATCTTTCAAATGCAAAGTGATGACAAGTTTTTGTATAAAGCACCTAAATCATATTCACACTAATATCTACAAAGCAAGAAAATCGTTACCTTAGCATGCACCGCATCAAGAGCATTATCATCACCATCCAACTTTGATGTTACCACTCTTTGATGAGATTTTGCTTGCTTGAGTTTTTTTCTATTCATCACAAGGACAAACAACAAAAAATTTCTTATAATTACTAATATTATGTTCAAACATAATTACTACTATTATATTATTAGTACTATTATAATATTACTAGCACTACTTATTATATTTACTATAACTATATTATATAACTACACAAACTTAACACTATAATAAAAACACAAAATATAACACACACCTAATATGATATAATATATTAGAGACAAATTGCCAATGGCAAATGCCTCAAAGATGTCTTAGTAGCACCATTTGCTACTTCATTACAACAAAACAAAACACATCCCTAAGGATGGTAACAAAATAATCCAACAACTAACTAATCAACGGAAAATTAAAGTACTAGTAAACAAACACACTAAAACATAACAACATCACCAAAAGGTATGCATCATCACTCATCACCATCGTCCTCTTCTTCGTGATTTCCTTCTTCACCTACTTCTTCATTATCTCCTCCCCCATTCCTAAAGAATGGCCTATCCTCCGGATAGTTACAAATGGCCTCATACTGCTCATTTGTAGTAAAAGATGTCACACTGGAAGGATCGCTCATCTTCAGGTACAAGCGGTGCAAAGAGTCGTGAATGGTAGCCTCCGACCTGCGCAAAGCATCCATATAATCCCAACTATACCTGCAAGCCATTTGCTGATTATACCTTGCTTGGCCGGCAGGAGGAGCTACTGCTTCAGGTTGTGGTTGAAAACGACCCCTTCCCCGTGGAGAACAAAACCGAGCAACATAACTCTCATCCACCTTGCTAGTAATAGCCATCTGAACCTCATCTGGAATCTCCACCCTAGCCCTCCTGCACAATCCCATAATCAAAGCAGGATAAGGAAGTTGACCAGCAAGTCGACTCCCTAAAGAGTGCCCACTAGAAGCCACCTCTCGCATCTCCTCAGAAATAATCTGAGCAATGTCAATCTCTATACCTGTCATCATAGCAAATAACAAACAGGAGTTAGCTAAAGTGAGATCACTGTTGTGGCTCTTCGGCTTCAAGTTGTTCAGAAGCAGGGTGAGGTAGAGCTGAGCCATCTGATTCATGTTCCCTCGGTCCATCTTCACTGGTATGCCAGATGGGTTAAGAGAAAAACCACGACTCTCAAAAGAAAGAGTCTCTGCTACTTCATCCATATTCCACTGCCTTGCTCTATGTATCCTTGCATACTCACACCCATTTTCAGGAAGGGCTAATGGATCACCAAGATAAGAACTAATGGCAGCCCGGTTGAATGAAATGACTCTCCCCCTCACAACTGTTTTGCGCACATACTTCGTATCTTCCGTTGGCATCGCATTAGCATAAAATTCCCTCACAATATCCACATTGATACGAGTACTCGGCTGCAAAAGAACATCCCACCTACGATGATGCATGTTTTCCACAAATTGCCTATACTCCCCATTAGGCTTGAGGTCAAAGATTTTCTCTGGTAAAATTTTTCTGCCGCACAACCGTCCAAACCACTCTTGGTGCTCAGCACTCAAAAACCTTGCACTGTCAAATTGGGGTGCTACGGGAACGGGAGCTTGTCCAGAACTAGAGCCTGGGAATCGTCCTCTTTTGCTTCGGCTTTGGCGAGAAGTCATCTGCACATTACAACAAAAAGTACACCACACTGTTAAACACATAATATTGCAGAAAAACAGAGCCAGTTGAGTGCATTAGACCCAACTTAGATTGACTGAACTGAACTGAACCAGAAACAGAAACATTTTTCTGTCATCAGCATCCACCGCTTAGCGGGGTCACGGCCGCTTAGCGGCCCTGCGATTTCTCAGAAAAATTCTGCAGAAATGCAGGCTGCTAGAACTTGCTAACTCCTACACTCTCTTCACTCCTTCTGCATCAAATATGGCAACCAGTGATGAATGCAATACTAACTCTTCTTTGCCTAATCACTAAACTAACCTAATTTACACAAACTAGGGTTTTTACACACAAATTCCAGAAATCAATTCACAACAACAACAACTTAATCACAATCTAAACCTAAAATCTATAAATATGAACAATTCTAAACATTACCTACTACTACTACCAATTTACACAAACTTTTTCAAAGAAAGTAACAGACATTTACCTTGCACACCCAAATGAAAAAGAGAATTGATGAAGATGAGTTGAAAACAAGAAATTCCTTCCAAAAATGGATGCAAAGGTTGAAAGAGGAAAAGAGGGAACTTGGAAACTTGAAAATTTGGGGAGAAATGAGGTGGCTAGGGTTTCTGGCCGCTCAGCCCCTCATAACTTGTTTCCCTTTTGAACTGGGCCGGGTCAGACCCTTTGGCCCACATTATTTTTTTTCTGCATTTTTGTTTGGCCGCTTAGCGGTGTGATGGCCGCTTAGCGGTATCAGTAAAATGCTGTTTTTCAGCAGAATTCTCAGCAGTCTCCCAAGCCCCGATTTTTCCCGACTTTCCTAACAGTCACAACACACACAAAACATAAAATACTTACAATGTTGGGGTGCCTCCCAACTAGCGCTTTGTTTAACGTCGGTTAGCTCGACGGTCCATGGCGGCTTTACGGATCAAAAATCGGAACGGATTCCGAACTTCGATCGACTTCACCACCAAGATACGGCTTGAGTCTTTGGCCATTCACAGTCCAACTTTCATTTGTTATCGGATTTTCAAGCACAACCGCTCCATAGTCTTTTACTTCCTTGATTCGGAACGGACCCGACCACTTCGACTTTAATTTACCCGGAAACAACTTCAATCTTGAATTAAACAATAGAACCATTTGGCCTTCTTTGAACTCCTTCTCCACAATCTTTTTATCATGATACCCCTTCACTTTCTCCTTGTAGATTTTGTTGGATTCATAGGCTTGTAATCGCAATTCTTCCATTTCAAGCAATTGCAATCTTCTCATTTCACCACTTGCCTTAGGATCAAAGTTAAGCAACTTCAAGGCCCAAAATGCCTTATGCTCCAATTCTACGGGTAAATGACAACTCTTCCCGTAAACCATTTGAAACGGAGTAAAACTAATCGGTGCCTTGTATGCCGTACGGTAAGCCCATAAAGCATCATCCAACTTTTGTGACCAATCCTTTCTTGATGAAGAAACAGTTTTTTCCAAGATTCTTTTAATTTCTCGGTTGGAAACTTTGGCTTGACCATTAGCCTGTGGATGATAAGCCGTGGTTACCTTATGCTTCACACCATATTGTTGTAAGACTTTTTCAAGTTGTGTGTTGCAAAAATGTGAGCCACCATCACTAATGAGAATCCTTGGTGTTCCAAACCTTGTGAAAATGTTTTTCTTTAAGAACTTGATTACGGTCTTTCCATCCGCCTTTGGACATGCTATTGCTTCCACCCATTTTGAAACATAATCAACCGCAACCAAAATATACTCACAACCAAAAGATGAAGGAAATGGTCCTACAAAGTCTATTCCCCAACAATCAAACACTTCCACTTCTAACATATTTGTCAATGGCATCTCATTCCTCTTACTCACTCCACCACTTCTTTGACAATTGTCACAACTTTTTGCATGCAAGTAGGCATCTTTGAATAACGTAGGCCAATAGAACCCGGATTGAAGAACTTTTGCCGCCGTTCTTTGCCCACCATAGTGTCCACCATAAGGTGAGTTATGACAATGCCACAAGATTCTCATTGCTTCTTCCCTTGTCACACATCTTCTTAACACACCATCCACACCAATTTTGAACAAGTATGGATCATCCCACACATAGAATTTGGCATCATGAAGAAACTTCTTTGTTGCACTTTTACTCCAATCTTCCGGCATCCAACCCGATGCCTTATGATTAGCCATGTCAGCAAACCACGACCTTTCTTCCACCATGAACAACTTTTCATCCGGGAATGATTCCAAAACCTCTTCTTCTTTGTTTGTTACCTCTTCATTCACCAACCTTGATAAATGATCCGCCACCAAGTTTTCCGCTCCTTTCTTGTCTCTAATCTTTAAGTGGAATTCTTGTAGCAACAATATCCACCTAATGAGCCTTTGCTTTGAATCCGGCTTGGTAAGCAAATACTTTATCGCTGCATGGTCAGTGTAAACAACAACTTTCGAACCAATTAAATAGGACCTAAATTTTTCTAATGCATATACAATAGCTAGTAGTTCTTTTTCAGTTGTTGCATAATTAATTTGTGCTTCATTAAGAACCTTACTAGCATAATGTATAGCATGAAAATTTTTTCCTTTTCTTTGACCCAACACCGCTCCTACCGCATAATCACTAGCGTCACACATTAGTTCAAAATCAAGTTTCCAATCGGGCGCTATGATTATGGGTGCGGTGGTCAATCTTTGTTTCAATTCATTAAAAGCTAAAAGGCATGCGTTATCAAAAACAAAAGACTTATCTTTGTTGAGCAAGTTGCTCAAAGGCTTTGCAATCTTTGAAAAGTCTTTGATGAATCTCCTATAGAATCCCGCATGGCCTAAGAAGCTTCGAATTCCTTTGACATTTGTTGGCGGTGGTAACTTTTCAATAACCTCCACTTTTGCTCGATCGACTTCAATTCCTTTGGAAGAAACTTTGTGACCAAGAACTATGCCTTCGGTAACCATGAAATTGCATTTTTCCCAATTGAGGACCAAGTTGGTTTCAACACACCTTTTCAACACGGCATCCAAATTCTTCAAACAAAGATCAAATGAGGCTCCAAAAACGGAGAAGTCATCCATGAAAACTTCCATTGTCTTTTCTATGAAGTCTGAGAAGATAGCTTGCATACATCTTTGGAAAGTGGCCGGTGCATTACACAACCCAAACGGCATTCGCCTATAAGCAAAAATTCCAAAGGGACAAGTGAACGCCGTTTTCTCTTGATCTTCCGGATTGACCGAAATTTGGTTGTACCCGGAGTAGCCATCCAAGAAACAATAGAACTCTTGACCCGATAACCTTTCCAACATTTGGTCCATAAAAGGTAAAGGGAAGTGATCTTTCCTAGTAGCTTGGTTAAGCTTTCGGTAATCAATACACATCCTCCAACCCGTCACGGTCCTTGTCGGAATCAACTCGTTCTTTTCATTTGTGATCACGGTCATTCCTCCTTTCTTTGGTACCACTTGGACTGGACTCACCCATGCACTATCGGAAATAGGATATATCATTCCGGCTTCCAATAGTTTCACCACTTCCTTTCTTACAACTTCTTTCATTGTAGGATTCAACCGGCGTTGAGGTTGAGCTACCGGTTTAAAATCCTCCTCCATCATAATTTTATGCATACAATAGGCCGGACTAATTCCTTTTAGATCGGAAAGAACCCATCCTATCGCCTCCTTGTTAGCTTTCAACACATGAATTAATTTCTCTTCCTCCTTTTTAGACAATGAACCACTAATTATCACCGGCTTCTTACCACCTTCTTCAAGAAAAACATATTTCAAATGGGGCGGTAACATCTTCAATTCTAATTTGGTTTCTTCCACCTTTGGCTCATCTTTCAACTCCTCCATCTTTGCTTCAAAAGGACTTATCTCTTCAAAAACATCAAGATCTCGCAAACACTCTTCAATCTCTTTTTCTTCTTCTTCATTGAGAACATCAAGAGCTTTGGTTAATGTTTTCTCAAGAGGATTGAACACATGAGCTCTACTTTCAACTTGCATGATAACTTCCTCCATAGCATCAATTCTAAAACAATCACTTGTATCATTTGGATGTTTCATTGCTTCCGAGAGATCAAAACACACTTCCTCATCTTGGAACCTCAATTTCATCAAACCATCATCAATGTCTATCATCATCCTTGCCGTCTTCATAAAAGGTCTTCCTAGAATCAATGGGGTATCAACATCTTCCTCCATATCAATAACAACAAAATCAACCGGAAAGAAGAACTTGTCAACTTTCACCAGTAAATCTTCCGCTATCCCAAAAGGCATAGTTGTAGACTTATCGGCTAATTGAAGTGTCATTCTTGTATTTTTCATATCAACAATGCCTAACCTCTTAACCATGGATAAAGGAATCAAATTGATACTTGAACCCGTGTCAACCAAAACTCTTCCAATATGAATGTCACCAATAGTAACCGGCAAAGTAACTCTTCCTGGATCTCTTTCCTTCCTTGGTAAAGTACTTTGAATGATGGCACTACATTTAGCATCTAGGACAACCGTTTCGGGCTCAGTGTAACTTCTTTTCTTTGTGAGGATGTCCTTCATAAACTTGGCATATTTTGGCATTTGCTCTAGAGCTTCACCAAAAGGAATACTAATTTGCAATTGCCTAAATATGTCAAGAAAACGAGCATATTGCCTCTCATTATCTTTCTTCGAAGGCGCACGAGGGTAAGGTAAATTACGAACGGGAGGACTCATAACTTTCTTCTTTCCTTCTTTAATCTTTCTCTTTTTCTCTCTATTTTTTTCTTTTTCTTCCTCACTTTTTTCTTCACTCTCATTTTCAACTAAGACTCCCTCATTTTTCTTTGGTTCTACTTCACTTTCCACCTCTTTCTCCTTTTCCATCCTAACTTCCTCCTCCTCATCTTCCTTCTCCACTTCACTTTCAAGCACCCTCCCACTCCTAGTTACAACCGCTTTGCAATGCTCCTTAGGATTGGTTTGAGTGTTTGCCGTGAATGATGGTCCGGTTTGCTTCTCGGCGAGTTGTTTCGCAAGTTGGCCGACTTGAGTCTCTAAATTCTTTATAGCCGCTTCATTACTCTTTTGATTTGCCATTGATGCTTGCATGAATTGATTTAGAGTCTCCTCCAACTTTGAAGGCTTGTCTTGAGAAGGTGGTTGTTGTTGATAAGGACTTTGTCTTTGTTGATAATTATCTTGTCTCCACCCTTGGCTATATTGTGGTGCATTAGGCCTTTGTTGGTATCCACCTTGGTTTTGGTAAGGAGCTTGTCTTTGTTAATAGCCTCCTTGATTTTGATTCGCCATGTAATTCACTTCATTCACCGGTGGACAATATCCGGTAGGGTGGTCTCCACTACAAAGCTCACATGAAGCAACTTGTTTGTTCTTGTTAGGATCATGTAATTCCTTGAGTTGTTGAGGTAACCTTGCCATTTGTTTTGTAAGCTCCTCCACTTGTTGAGAAAGAAGCTTGTTCTGAGCTAGAATAACATCATTGGTTCCTAATTCAATAAGTCCCGGTTTCTTTTGAACAACTCCTCGATTGTGTTGCATCTGATGATCATTCCTGGCCATTTTCTCAATTATCTCTATGGCCTCCTCTGCTGTCTTAGCCATCAAGGAACCTCCAGCAGTAGCATCTAAAAGAAGCTTCGGTTGTGGTTGTAAGCCATTACGAAAAATGTGAATCTGGGTGAGTTCATCAAAGCCATGACTCGGACATTTTCTCAACATTGACTTATACCTTTCCCATGCTTCATTAAGAGTTTCATTCACACCTTGAGAGAACACTGAAATTGCTGTTTTTGCTTCAAGTAACCGTGACTGAGGGAAGAACCTATCAAGAAACTTTTCTTCTAACTCATTCCAATTTGTCATGGTTTGAGTGGGTTGGTCTAGATACCAATCCTTTGCTTTGCCGATCAAGGAGTGAGGGAATAACCTCTTAAACACCTGCTCTTCCTCTCTTTCAGGGGCTCCGACTGCTCCAGCAATTTCATAAAACTTTGTCAAGTGTGTATATGGGTCCTCATGGTCAAGACCTGCAAAGGGACTAGCATAAAGTAGCTGAAGAATGCCAGTCTTCATTTCAGAATTTCTTGCATTGTTGTCATTTCGTGCAAACTGGGCTGCTCTTCTTGGACTGTTAGCACATGGTGCTCTTGGCGGCGGTGGTGGTGGTGGCGGTGGGTCCTGTTCTCCATGCCCTGCCATCTCTTCTTCTATAACTTGTGGTGCTGATGAAGTAGTAGCTTCTTGGGCTAATCTTCGTTCTTTGGCTAGTTTCCTTCTTCTTCTGGTTTTACTGTTCAATCTCCTTGCGGTTCTTTCAATTTCTGGATCAAAAAGAAGCTGATCTGCTGGGACACTCCCACGCATAAACCAGAGCTGAAACACTAACCAAAAAGTGAGCAAAGACTAGGCAATAATACTAATATTTATACTCAAAACACACAAAAACTATTGCTATGCTTATAATATCTTAACGCCAATCCCCGGCAACGGCGCCATTTTGTTAGAAAGTATAGGATAAGTATTCTTAGTATCGTCTCCTCAGGGATTGATGCGATATTATCGCCGTTCTACAGCTCAGTGTATTTTGAGTTAAGGTTTTGGATGCTTTTAATGTCATGAAAAATAAATAGCATGAAAAGAAATTAAAGACAATAACTTCGGGTTTAAAAACGGTTTGGTAAAACTGTGTCAAGATTAGTTTTCGTTAGCTTGCTTTTGTATATACTTTGATGATCATGTATATGAACATATCAATGATTAATACATTCACGTATCCTCTCGATACTGTTTATCTCTAAAGCAGTGTCGTGATTGTTATTATATTAACCGTCAGATGATCTCTCATGCCGACAGTTGACATAATAACCTTTAAGTTTGATACAAGTGATTATCAACTCACAAATCTATCTCTAGAGTTTGATTGTTGATAGATGAATACCATTTTGGTCAAGATTTGAAACATATCTCTCAATAGTGTATCAAAACAACATATAAACATGAATACAAAGATATTCACCATATATTAATCACCAACAAGGTTCATATACAAAAGATCAAGCTAAATACATACTCTACAAGCTAACTACCTCTAATCTTGACACATGAGGAGTTTAGCTATCCATAGCTTCAACCACAAACATCAACACAAGACCTCCTAGCATAGAAATTCAAAGATGATGAAGAAAAATGCTTGAGAAATCTTGAAGATTTATGAGTTTTTCTCTCCTCTTCTCTTGCCCTAGAGTGTATGGTTGGTAACAATGAATAGAACAAGATAAGGATCCTCAAAAATATCTCTAAGTGCCTAAAAGTAGCCACTTGAAAAAGTACCGCCGCTTAGCGCCCAGACTGCCGCTAAGCGGAGCACCAAAAATATCTGCTTCCACGCTGGAGACCGCTAAGCGGGACTTGCTGAGCACAAATTTTCCTTTCGCCCCTGGAAAGCGCGCTTAGTGGCCGCTGAGCGGCCCTTGCTGAACCAAACTTCTTCATTAAGCCTCCAAACTTGCTCCAAATTGCATCCTTACCTCCTATTACTTGCCAAAATGCATAGAACCTACAAAAAACATAAGAAAAGCTTAAAAAATACTATACTTACTACTAAACTCGATTTTATTTATTTACACTATTACGAACCGAAATTAAATAGAAAAGTAATGAGAAAAGTTATCAAAATACCACAAAAGTTTATCAACAAATATCCACATTTTGGATTCTAACAGAGGACTCTGTTGCTTCCCGCTCCTTTGATGGTTCTTCGAATTTAAAGCTTCAATTCTTTTAGAGTTGATCGACTTAGGAGCGACATCCTGACTTCTCCTGGACATAGCCTCTTGAACCGTGTCTTCTCACGGAGGTGCATTGTGAATTCTTTTCTTGAGCCAAAGTAACCTTTATTCGATCGTTTGCGAATTATGCTGTCGAATGATGTTTTACATATTTTTTATCTACTCATTGCCGCCTTGCATCTTGAGGTTGTAACACCCTTCTAAACCCCGCGACAATTAATAGAATAATCAGAGTAAAAACATAAACACAAGGGTGCAACAATTATATAAAATAATTAAATCAACTATAGTCATAAGTCATGCCTTAATAGGAAGGTTCACCAAAATAACATCATTATGTTTATCACAGCGGAATAATAAAACATCTTTCAAAACGGTTCCAACGGAACATAATCCAAACAACCAAATAGGGTATAACAAAATTAAACTCTAAGTCTAGCATTCCCAGTGTTACAAGATCAGAGCATGACCGACAAGACCTTACATAAACGGATAAACTCTACGAGTTATCCTCACCGAGCATTAATGCCGCTACTCCTCAATCTGAAAAATGTCAACAAGTAAGGGTGAGTCTCATTCACAATTAATCAATGTTATGCATTCATAAGCAACAAAACATCATAATATATATCATTCACCCAATTTGTCATATATTCAGATTTCAATCATCATTCATCAACCACAACAATTACACACCAAACATAACACTGAAATCATTTCAATCATGTTGTAACAACAATGCATATGACCAACTGACATTATGCATGTAGTACCAATAAACCGTGGAAATAATCCACCTGACCGATCTAAACCTCATCGAGATACGGCCTAACCGACACAAATTCCACACAATGGGAATTATGTCCACCATTGATCCAATCATCACCCGGATCCATCACCGAATGCATATGAATGAATGCACACATATAACATACTTAAAACATCACTGATCCGATGAATCACATCGTCTCACCATAACTCACCATTTTCATCACCGATCAAGTATGTCCATGTTTGCACAATCATTCAATTATTCACACATTCATTACGACAACAACAATCACAATTCATCCAGCATCACACCAAGATATTGTCAAATTCACACATTCATATATATGCACAATATTTTATTTCACAAGCAAATTAAACCGATTTTTAAATTAAAGTCGGACCATCGCCCATCTCACAAATTCATCACATAAAATATTTAATTTGCTTTACAACGCCAAAAACGGCACTAAGAAAGGATACACGTATAAAAAGATACGCTATTTCAAAGTTCTAATAATTTTTTGCGCTACAGGGTCCGCTTAGCGACCACTACCGCACTTATGATATCAAAATTCAATAACCTTGCTTCAAGCGACACATCACAGTAGATTTCTACGTTGGGATCTCCGCTTAGCAGACTAGCTCCGCTTAGTGGATGTGCGATTCTGCTTAGCGAGCCTAGCTCCGCTTAGTGGATGTGCGATTCTGCAGATTCTCAGGTCTGTGACAGACCTGCGATTTCACACATCCCCAACCCAAAATCGATTCCAAACACCAATTACAGACATATAATCATCAATTACATCATCATACATCATCATACATCAAATACAACACATTATCAACCAACCATTCATGCAATTTCATCAATTATCATATTCCTAAACCTAACAATTCCAATCCCAATATACCCAATTAAATCGAATCATATTCTTACTCTATTCTATTGCCCATAATCACATAATAAAGATTAGCCGGAAGAGTCCCTCCTTACCTTGGTTAAAATCCTTGAAAGCTCTTCCTCTTCTTCTCCTTTCTCTGCTTCTTTCACGTTCTTCTCTTTTCTCCAAAATTGGTTCTAATTTCTCTTTCTCCAAAAGGCCTAACCATCACACCCCCTCTTTACTAACTACAACACAAGCCCAATAACTTCCTTATCCATAATCTTTAAATAATTCCAATAAAATGTCAATTAATTTCCAATAATTGATTTAAATCTTAATTAAATTAAAATGGGAAATATGGGGTGTTACAGAGGTTGGCTCGCAACAATTGGCAACACAGTAAGGCTTCAGATTGTGGAGTTGGATACGGTACTAGAAATCCGATTAAAGGTGTTGGAAGTAATCAATTGATTGGAGGAGCTTGGAGCATATCTAGATTCAATGGAATTTCTATTACTTGATTCGTAATACCTTGCAGAGTGAAGGAAGAAGTTGAACGATCGCTGCTTGAGCGACAACGGCTTTGCTTGCTGCGGCCGAGCGAGTAGCTTTGGATCTAGTCACTACTAAAGAGTATGGAAGTCGAGGATCTGCAAATTCAGGAAATTAAAGTTGATGCGATGCTTGGTTGGATTGAAACGCAATGAATCTTCATGTTCGATTTCGAGAGCTCTTGATACGATGGTTAAAAAATCTTCGAACTATCGAATCGAAGAGCAAACGTGAGATTGTGGAAAATGCGTGAATCAAAAGTTGATCCACACAGACGGCGCCACTATTCTATAGAATCAGAGATAACGGCACATTTGAGATTCTAATATGACGGAGAGGGGACAGACCTATAAGATTAACACTCCAACGCTCAAGTTAACATGTGAAGGGAAGTATGAATTAAAACTGAATTTAAAACTAAATATATAAGTTGGTGCGCTCCATATATATCGAGGATAAATAACAAAAAAATAACAAACTACTATTTGATAAGCTGTATTTCATAGAACCATTAAATATATACGGAGTTTGGATCTCATGTACTTATCCATAGAGTAACTTTCTTATGCCAGTAAGAACTTGAAAGAATTGCAACTCCTTTAGAGTGGACACTAGAACCAATATAATTGGCCAAAAACAATTAACAAAATGTGTTATAGTTAATATATTTAATTAATTAAAAATTTTAATATAAAATTAGTAAAATATAGTATAAATTAAACAACACGAATAATAGAAGTTTGTTTTTTCGTAAAATAGTTAAACACTTTCAACTTAATTGAATAACATGATTATCATAATTATCATTTACTTTTGAATTTTGATATTTAATTATTTTTTTAATGTAAGAAGGACATATATGTGTCTTGATAAATATTTATTTTAGTTTTTTATATATCAATCATAAATATATCTTATTTTTTAATATTATCAACGTTTTGGGGTTTTCGGGTCCAAACTCGCCGCCGCAGAAAAGTATTTAAAAAAGCGATTATTACCTACCGCTTTTTCGACTTATTTAAAAAGCGATTAATTACCTAACGCAGCCACCATATATTCAAGTCGCAATTAAGAAGCTGTTTGGTTTGCTCAGTATTCCGTCACCAACCACCACAACTCATCGACGCGAAAAAATGGCAGTGACACCCAAAATTGCTCCTTCCATGCTCTCATCCGACTTCGCTAATTTGGCTTCCGAAGCTCATCGCATGATCAATTACGGCGCTGATTGGCTTCATATGGACATCATGGTACCAACCCCTTTCCCTATTCTTAATCAAGTTCCAGTTTTTTATTTTTATGAAGGATCTTAATTGTTAGTACTGTTATTATGAGTAATTAATTTCTATGATTTTGAATGTTTTGTTTCAAAACATGGTTACTGATATGTCTCATTTTTGTTCATTTTCAGGATGGGTAAGGACTCACTCACTGTATTGGTTTTGCACTTGTTCATATAAATTATTAACGGTGCCGACGTGTCAGGATAAGTGTCGTGTCCGGTGTCTGTGTACGTGTCTTGTCCGGTGTCTGTGTATGTGTCCGTGCTTCATAATTTATTTGGGCCCAAATAACTATGGCTTCTTGAAAAATTGTGTGGGGAGGACTGATCAAAATTTGCTATCTACCAAATTGTGATTTAAACTTTGAGAAATTAAAAGTTGAGAAAACTGAACATGATTTGGTTGCTATGAATGATTTGGAGCCACCTTGTGGTGCAAGATTTTGTTTATTATTAAGCTTCACACTTTAGTTGAGTGCTTGTGAGTTGTGATGACCATTAAATTATTGAACATGTTTCTTTTCCTTTGCCCTTTTTCATCTATTTTGTGCAGGCACTTTGTTCCGAATTTAACTATGGGTGCTCCAATCATTGAAAGTTTGAGAAAGCACACAAAGTAACAATCTTTCTTCAAGTTCTTTTGTGCATTGCTTTTCTCTTTTTTTGCTATTGGCATAATATATGGTGAGTTTGAGTTAAAAGTGATTAACCCTTGTAGGGCTTATTTGGATTGTCACCTGATGGTTACAAATCCTCTTGATTATGTTGAACCTTTGGGAAAAGCTGGGGCTTCTGGGTTTACGTTTCATATAGAGACATCAAAAGGTTGGTCTCGATACTTTTCCTTTGTGTTTTTCTTTTTCTCGTATGCGGTTTTCTTCTTCCTACCTTTTTATATATGATTTCTTTTTCTGCTTTCTTAAGCTAAAAGTGGTTCTTGTTGGCAGACAACTGGAAAGAACTTATTCAAAGTATTAAGTCACAACGCATGAAGCCTGGTGTAGCGATAAAGCCTGGAACATCGGTTGAAGAGGTTTATCCTCTGGTATGCGTTTCTAACTGCTCTTGTTCTTGTCTGGTCATATCTGCATAGCTTCATTTTTGTGTATAAACTTGAGATCAGATACATCTTTGACTCTGAGATTTTAGCCTTTAGAAAGTCTCTCTCTCTACCTGTGTGTGTGTGGTTGTAATCTTAGTTCTTTGCACAGGTTGAATCCGAAAATCCCGTGGAAATGGTTCTTGTCATGACAGTAGAACCTGGATTTGGAGGACAAAAATTCATGCCAGAGATGATGGAAAAGGTATTATATTACTTAAATTTTGTCTTTTGGCTGATGACAGTGTTATCAATTGCGAATTACAGAAAATGGCGGTTTAGTCAAGTTCTGCTACACTATAGTGCTATAGTTGCCATTAGTCTATAACCACTATTTGACGACACTTTGTTCTAAATCGTGTATCACAGAACAATACTGTTTCTTAAAATTCAGCTATGCTAAAACACTATAGCACTATTATAGCCGCTATTTGACAACACACTATGCATCTTTATTTATCATGGTAGTTAATTTTTCCCTCATTTTCAAACCAGGTTCGAATACTGAGGAAGAAGTATCCATCACTTGACATAGAGGTATCTCTGCCTATTATCTTGTTTGCAACTTCTTTCCTGTCAAATACATGCATATTTTCTTCATGGTTGTAAGCTCACAATAATATCGAGATTTTTCACATTATGAATTCATGAACTTCTTTAGTCCTTTATATTTTACACTATGTAAATGTTCTCACTATTTGTCCAATGACAGAGGCAGTGACAGTGATCTTTTATTTACTTCTTCTTGTTTCTTCCGCTGTTTTAGCTTTTCACTTTTTATATAGGATCTTGACCAAAACAAAACTTTCTATTTTATTTTTCTGTCACGTTATTGTATTCATGAAGGTGATGGAATGCTTGTGTTAGAGCATGCAAGTATGCATAATGCACCGCCAGTGATAATACTATTTTGTAGTGACCAAGACATGGCCAATTTTAATTGCAGGTCGATGGTGGATTAGGGCCTTCAACCATAGACGCAGCTGCATCAGCAGGAGCGAATTGCATTGTTGCTGGAAGTTCAGTGTTTGGAGCCCCCGAGCCAGCTCATGTTATATCCTTACTGAGGAATTCTGTAGAGAAAGCACAGTAAACAGAGTGAAGATCTGCCATTTCTATTGCGGTACACGTCGCAACTTCACACAATCAATATGCTTGGTGTGCTAACATTTTCAAGTCAAATAAGAGATCAAGTTTACATGTGTCTATTCATTGTGCAATTAACAAATACTGTAAAGGCATAAAAGGAATGACACATAACGCTGTCACCTAAATCCTTTGTTGAATATTTTGAAGTTTACATTTAAATTTTGATCTACTTGTGGCTTTTTATTTATTTTTTGTGATCGTGTTATCGAATATTAATGTAAGTCACGAGTCCAAAGGGTTTGTCTCTATTTTGGTTTTGATTGTGTCATTATATTTGTTTCCTTTTGCGTGGCTGCTGTTTTTTTCCTTAAAAACTTTTGTAATGCATTCTCAAAACTGAGTATATTGTTATTGTGCTCTAATTGACATCACATAATGATACAATCAACATTATTTTTACAAAAAATAAACTTTAGCCACATAAGTAGATTGGGCTAGGAGAAGGTGAACAGGGTGTTTTAAGAGGTGAACTAGGATGTGGATGAACAGGGAGATGAGATGCGTTGGCTGTTAGGAATGTCTAGAATTCCTGGGATTTCAGGTATATCTTGAATCCCATGTATGAAAAGATCAGTACTTGGACCATCATTGTTTTGCTTGATTTCAGGTATATCTTGAATCCCATGTATGCAAAAATCACAACTTGCGCCATCAATATTTTGCTTTGAAGAACTCCGAACTCTAGGAAATACAGAAACCGGGCGAGGCGCTTTGGGAGGTGGGCTGGCCATCTGGGGATGCTTGGAATGGGTGGGATTCTAGGTATCTCTGGAATTTTAGGGATGCTTGGAATGGGTGGGATTCTAGGTACCTCTGGAATTTTAGGGATGTTTGGAATGGGTGAGATTTTAGGATTATTTGGAATGGTTGGGATTTTAGATATATGTAAAATCCTAGGTATGAAAGAATTAAAACCTGCACCATTAGTTTGCTTTATACAAACCTCATTCTCATACAATTTGCCAGAACTATCATAATTTTGCTTTATATAAATCTCTCTAGCACCATAATTGTTTTGCTTTGTAGCAACCTCAAACAAATTGCTAGCTTTCTTCATAAAAGAGATTAAAACAACTGTGATCAAGAAGCATAGGACTAGTTTAGACCACATTTTTGTAGAGCAAAGTACTAGAAGTTTGCTCTGATCTTCTGTGGTTGAAATAGTACTTGTAGTTGTATTCCATTTTAGTAGTAGTAAGTAGTAATTAATTAGTTTTTGATAGAAGTGTATGTTATTGTTTCAAGATTTGTTGTTCCAATTATATTTGTTTTCTCCATACATGGGTCACATGTAATTTTGTCCATATTTTGATTAAATGGATGCTCATCTCAATATTTGGCTCCAACTTTGACACATTCGAATCCTTTGGACGGTTATAAGTTGAAACAAATCTAGTAGGATTTTGTTTGTTGGAACTCTATATTCCTAGACACTAAAAATTAGAAATATTTTTAGGAGTGGGTTTGGTCTCCTACTAGTGCTTCCAAAATCAACTTAAATTTCTGCCTACCAAAAAAAGTGGGAGGCATATATTCTCACGTGCATGTGCTAGCTTTATTATGGCCCTCGAATATCATAATGTCTCTATCCTAGAATATTTCATGGTTTGAAGTTTTTTTTTTTTTTTTGGGTTTTAAATTTTTTAACTATGTTATTTATTTATTTTAATTATAGCATATATTTTTTGTCATTCGTAAAAATGCTAATTAATTATACATTCTAAAGAATAAATTTATAAAATCATACTCCCTCCGACCTGAATTATAAGCAAATATTCTCTTTTTAGGTTCATTGAGTAATGAATGTATCTGGTCTATATAATGTTAAGCATAGTAAAGAAAGCTTACTTAGAGTAATCACCTTTTATTGTATTAGCAACTGCCATAAGCATAGTTAGTTAAGTTAGTTATAGTAGTTAGTTGAGTTGTAACTAACTCAGTATTGCTATATATACTTGGCTCTATGCATTGTTGTAAGTTCAGTTGTGTAATAAAGTTTTTTTGCCTTTCTCTTTCTCTATTCAAGCTTCTCAGCTTATCATTCATGGCTGCTAGGTAGTGAGTTCACATGGTATCAGAGACCTGTGGCTACCCCATTATTGCTTCTTTTCCGCTGCGATCTTATTCACAACTCAGTTCCTTTCTTCTTCCCGATCTTCTTTCCTCTTCTTCTTTTGCATCATGTCTTCTGATGGCTCTTCTTCCTCTCCGATCAACCATGGCAACAAAGGGTATCAAAATGACACTCTTAATCCTTACTTCATGCATCCCAACGAGAATCCGGCTCTCGTTCTTGTTTCTCCTCTTTTGAATGCCAGCAATTATCATTCTTGGTCTAGATCAATGACAATGGCATTGCGGTCCAAGAACAAACTTCACTTCATCAATGGTGCCTTACCTCGACCACCTGATGAAGATCGTGACTCTCTTGCTTGGGATCGTTGCAACACGATGATTATGTCTTGGCTGAACAATTCTGTGGAATCAGAAATTTCTCAAAGCGTGCTATGGATGGAGACAGCTTCAAGCATATGGAAAGAACTCAAAGATCGTTTTTATCATGGAGATGTTTTCAGAATCTCAGAGATTCAAGAAGAAATTTGCACCCTTCGGCAAGGTGATTCTTCTATATCTTCCTATTACACAAAATTGAAAATGTTGTGGCAAGAGCTAGATAATTTTCGCCCCATACCTGTTTGTGATTGTGCCTCTACATGCATAGCTATTGACAAGATGCGTAGCTACCATGATTCTGACCAAGTTATTAGATTCTTGAAAGGATTAAATGATACCTATTCTGCTGTTAGATCACAAATCATGTTAATGGATCCTCTTCCCAATATTTGCAAAGTTTACTCTTTACTTGTGCAACAAGAAAAACAGTTGATCGTTCCGATTGATGAATCAAAAGTCTTAGCTTTTCCTGCTACTCAATCTCAAGGCAGAGGTCATAATCATACTAGAGGTCGTGGTTTAAGAGGTGGTAGATTCTCTAATGGTCGTGGTAGAGGAATGAGGGTATGCATTCATTGTGGTATGACTAATCATACTATTGACACATGCTTCAAAAAGCATGGTTACCCTCCCCATTGGCAGCAACAAAACCATATCAACAATGTTTCAGTTGAACAAGAACCTGAAGATGAAGCTCCACATGATCTTCCTGACGACCAAGTTAATGACACAGCATCGGGCACTTATGGATTCACACCTGCTCAGCACAAAGCTCTTTTGGCTTTGCTTCAGCAATCCTCCTCCTCTCACAGTGTGAATCATGTTGTTGCTCAACCTAACTCTAGCTCAGGTATTATCTGTACTATTCCTTCTCAGGACTTGAATGAATCATTCATTCTAGATACAGGAGCTACTGATCATGTTTGCTTTTCCAAAAGACTTTTTTCTTGCATCACACGCATTCCTGAAATCACTGTAAAGTTGCCAAATGGAACTTTAGTGTCTACTCATTATGCTGGCACCATTCAATTTGATGATAATTTTGTGCTGACCAATGTCCTCTATATGCCACACTTTACTTTTAATCTCATTTCTGTACCTAAACTCACTTCACATTTAGATTGCCAACTGCTTTTTGACAATTCTACTTGTTTCATACAGAACACTTACTCCAAGAAGAGGATTGGTATAGCTGAATTGCGAGGAGGACTGTATATTCTCACTCAGCCACTTGCAGTCATTCCCAACTTTCCACATCACTCTCTAGCACTTAACTCTCTAGCACCTCCACATAACTTTGTAAACCTTAGCCCTACCAATGCATGTAATCTTTGGCATTTACGACTTGGACATATTTCCAATGCCAAGTTAATTGAAATAAAGAAATCTTTTCCTTTTATCAATGTTGATTCTTCTAATGTTCCTTGTGACATTTGCTTTTATGCCAAGCAGAAAAGGTTACCTTTTCCTGATAGTACTCATGTGTCTAATGCAGTCTTTGATTTGGTCCATATGGACATTTGGGGACCAATCTCCATCTCTTCTATTAATGGCCACAAATATTTCCTTACTATTGTAGATGACAAGAGTCGTTTTACTTGGATCTTCCTTATGAAACACAAAACTGAAACCAGAAATTTGATCAAAAATTTTGTATCCATGGCCCTTACTCAGCATAACAAATCCATCAAATGCATAAGATCAGACAATGGCAGTGAGTTTCTCATGCATGATTACTACCAAACTCATGGCATTCTTCATCACACATCATGTGTTGGTACCCCTCAACAAAATGGCATAGTTGAGAGAAAGCATCAACACATACTTGCCATCACTAGAGCCCTTCTTTTCCAATCCCATCTTCCCAAAATTTTTTGGTCTTATGCAGTCAGTCATGCTATTCATATTATCAACAGACTCCCCACACCTTTCTTACAAAACAAGTCACCTTTTGAAATCTTATATACCAGCCTGCCCAACATAAAATCCCTTAGAGTTTTTGGTTCCTTATGTTATGCTACTACTTTACCAGCACATAGACATAAACTTGATTCTAGATCCAGAAAGTGTCTCTATTTAGGTGTCAAACTTGGAGTCAAAGGCCATATTCTTTTTGATCTAAAATCTAAAGAAATATTTCTGTCCAGAGATGTTATCTTTTTTGAACATTTATTTCCTTATCCACCACATCCTCCTACATCTTCTCCTCCATCTATTCAATCCTCACCTGAACATTTTGACTTTCCTTTCATTCATGAGTCTGCTCCTTCATCTAATATTTCTCCATCTCCCAATATTTCCACTAATGAGTCTTTTTCTAATAATTCTGCTCATCCATCCTCTTCTCCATCCCATAACACATCTCCTAATCTCCCTATACAAGCTTCTGATCCCATTATCCCTCTTAGGAAATCTACCAGACCTACCAAAGCTCCAACTTACCTTCAGGATTTTCACTGCAATCTGATTGAGAACACAGTCCAATTCAACAATCCAGCCAATGCTCAATCTTCTTCCCAAAGTAAGTATCCCCTTTCTGATTTTCTTTCTTATCATCATACATCTCCTGCTCACAATCAATATATTTTGCATCTTTCCTCCATTCCTGAGCCTCATACTTATGAGGAAGCTATAGGTAACCAGCATTGGAGTGATGCCATCCAATCTGAGTTACAATCTCTCACACAGACTAATACTTGGTCACTTGTTCCTCTACCTGAACATAAAAGAGCTATTGGATGTCGATGGGTTTTCAAACTCAAGCAACATGCTGATGGCTCTGTAGAAAGGTATAAAGCACGATTGGTTGCTAAGGGCTTCACCCAAACTGAAGGTTTGGACTACATGGACACATTCAGTCCTGTTGTTAAAATGACCACCATCAGAGTTTTTCTTGCCATAGCAGCTGTTCATCAATGGCCCTTGTTTCAACTTGATGTGAACACAGCATTCCTTCATGGTGATCTCAATGAAGAAGTATATATGCAGCCTCCCCCTGGTCTCACACTACCTCATCCTAATCTTGTTTGCAAGCTTCAAAAATCTCTCTATGGTTTGAAGCAAGCAAGTAGACAATGGAACACAAAACTGACTGAGACTCTCTTACACTCGGGTTACATCCAATCCAAGTCAGATTATTCCTTGTACAGCAAATCCAATGGTCCTCACTTCACTATCATTCTTGTCTATGTAGATGATTTGGTCTTAGGAGGGACTGATGTTGATGAGATCACTAACATTAAGACCCTTCTACATAACAAGTTCAACATCAAGGATTTAGGTGCCCTCAAATACTTTCTTGGCTTTGAAGTAAGTAGATCCAAAGAAGGAATTTCTCTTTGTCAAAGAAAGTATACATTGGATTTGTTACAAGATGCAGGCCTGACTGGTGCCAAACCTTGTAATACCCCTATGCAGCCTCATCTCCAATTACATCAAGAATCTGGCAAGCCTCTTTCAGATCCTACTGCATATAGGAGACTGATTGGTAGACTGTTGTACCTCACTCACTCTAGACCTGAAATTTCCTACACAGTTAGTAAACTTAGCCAATTCCTGAGTAATCCTACTGATGCACACATGCTTGCTGGTATTCATGTTCTAAAGTATCTCAAAAGCAATCCTGGAAATGGTTTGTTTTTTAGCTCATCATCCACTCTCACACTCAAAGGATTTTCAGATTCGGATTGGGGAGCATGTCCAGATACAAGGAGATCAACAACTGGAATTTGCTTTTTTCTTGGAGATTCCTTGATTAGTTGGAAGAGTAAGAAGCAAACAGTTGTATCCAGGTCATCTTCCGAAGCAGAATATCGAGCATTGGCACAAGCTACTTGTGAAGGTCAATGGATTTTGTACTTGCTGCAAGATTTCAACATTAAACATTCTGGTCCATTTCTGATCTATTGTGACAATAAGTCTGCCCTTCACATAGCTGCTAATCCTGTGTTTCATGAGAGGACAAAGCACATAGAGATTGATTGTCATGTTGTGAGGGATAAAGTACAGGCAGGAATCCTACACTTGCTCCCTATTGCTTCAAAAGATCAAGTAGCAGATATTTTAACAAAATCTCTGCATGTTGGACCTTTTAATACCTTACAGAGCAAGCTTGGAATGCTGAACATCTATTCCAGCTTGAGGGGGGATGTTAAGCATAGTAAAGAAAGCTTAGAGTAATCACCTTTTATTGTATTAGCAACTGCCATAAGCATAGTTAGTTAAGTTAGTTATAGTAGTTAGTTGAGTTGTAACTAACTCAGTATTGCTATATATACTTGGCTCTATGCATTGTTGTAAGTTCAGTTGTGTAATAAAGTTTTTTTGCCTTTCTCTTTCTCTATTCAAGCTTCTCAGCTTATCATTCATGGCTGCTAGGTAGTGAGTTCACATATAAAAGACCAGATACATTCATTACTCAATGAATCTAAAAAGAGAATATTTGTTTATAATAATGATCAGAGGGAGTATCAATTACCAATAAATTTGCTACTACAACTAATATTTATTCTTATTATTTATTTAAAAAATTTATATTTAAAGACAAATGTCAATAAAGAGTTGTCCATTTTGTGAGTATCTTTAGCCACTCACGACTCTAACATGAAAAACAGAGTGGAAGATTGATAAACACACTCAAGACATATGGAGGAGGAGGTCTTTTTGTAATGAAAGTGGCATCTTGCATGAATTAACCCTCTATACACCTCAACACAATGGTATGGTTGAAGGATGGAATAGAAGCTTGGTTAAAATGGCTAGGAGCATGCTAAAACAAAAGTCATTGCCTCGTAAATTATGGGGTGAAACACTGTCTATTGTTGCTTATGTTTTAAATAGATGTCCCACCAAGAGCCTAAAGAATCAGGTGCCATAATAAATTTGGTCGAGAAACAAGCCTTGCGTCATTCATTTCAAAGTAATTGGATCACTATGCTATATATATGTGCCAGATGAAAGAAGAACCAAATTTGAAGATAAAAGTGAACATAAGAACTTGATTGGTTACCATCCAACTAGAACCTACAGGTTATACAATTCAGTTACTACGAAATATGTTGTTAGTATGGATGTCATCATCAGAGAAGTAGAATTCTGGGATTGGAACCAAGATGGAGAAAGAACAAGAGTGGTTCAAATACAGGAATTAAATGCAGTTTGACCCCAGAGAAGTGAATCTAGTGATAATTGAAACTGCATATTGATGCAGTGAATCCTACTCAAAATACAAGACCAATCAGAAAAAACAAATACCTGCAAGGTTGAATGATTATGAAATCATGTCTGACAATGCAGCGAATGAGGAAGAAGAAATAATACACTTGACAATGTTGGCAAGTGCATAACCATTGGACTTTCAAGGTGCAATGAAATACAAGGTGTGGATAGATGTAATGAAGGAAGAACTCAGTTCAATTGAAAAATTTGACACATGGAAACTAACTCAACTACTAGAAAGAAAGAAGTCAATTGATGTGAAGTGGATTTTCAAAGTAAAGTTGAATCCAAAAGGAACAATAGTGAAGCACAAAGAAAGACTTGTAGCAAGAGGTTTCCTTCAAAGAAAAGGTCTGGATTAATCTGAAGTGTTTGCACCAATGGAAAGGTATGAGAATATAAGACTTGTTGGGCACTAGTCTGCAGTAGAAGGTGGACTTTGTCACACATGGATGTAAAATATGCCTTTCTAAATGGTTTTCTTGATATAGAGGTATATATGTGTTAACCTCCACGCTTTGAAGTAAAGGGAAAAGAGCATATGGTGTATAGACTATACAAGGCGTTGTATGATTTGAAGCATACACTAAGAGCCTGGAACTGGAGAATTGATACATTATTCCTCAATCATGGTTTCAAAAGGTGTTCAGTTAAGCACTGTGTGTTTGTAAAATACAAGAAGGGTGAAATACTAATGTTGATATGTTTGTATGTGGATGATCTCTTGATAACTGGAGAATCTCAACTGCAAATTGAAGAACTCAAGAGTACAATGAAGTCAAAATTTGAGACGCCAGATCTAGGTAATTTGTCCTACTTCCTTGGTATGGAGTTTCTATAAAAAGAATATGGAATGATCTTGCATCAGGAAAGTATGCTACAGACTTGCTGAATAGATTCAACATGTTGAACTACAATACTGTTGTGACTCCTGTTGAGTCAGGTCAGAAGTTGGAAGGATATGAGGATGAAGAAAAGTGTACAAGAATCATTGAGGTACTTATTGAGGATAGGAGTATTGAGCAAATTCATGCATGATCCAAGAAAGTCTCATTTGCTGGCTGGAAAAAGAGTACTAAGATACATCAAGGGAACACTGAGGTATGGTGTATTTTTTTCATATTGAAGAAAGGGAAGCAAGGAAGAGGTGATAGGATTTTCTGATTTAGACTGGTGTGGTGATAGATTGGATAGGAGAAGTACCACAGGTTATATTTTCAAGTTTCAAGGAGCTCCAATCTCTTGGATCTCAAAGAAGCAACCTGTTGTGGCTATGTCTAGTTGTGAGGCAGAATATATTGCTAGTTGTTCTTCGTCTTGTTAAGCTGTTTGGATTGAATCTGTTTTGGCTGAACTTGGAGTAAATGTTCAAGTACCAATCAAGCTCCAAACATAATGAACCAAAGTTTCATTATTATATAAAGGAGCAAGTGAACAAAGGAAGGTTAACAATGACATATTGTCCTACCAAAAACCAAAGTGCTAATATCTTGATTAAAGTTGTAAGGGAACAATTCTCTAAGCTGAAGATAGAATGGTGGAATTTGATTAAGAGGTTAGAACTGCTTATGGACCTCTAGCCTTTGAAGCGTTGATAGCTTCTAGACCACCAGTCTCTGAAGACCTCAAAGAATGGAATAGCCTCTGGTGAAGCAGCTTATGAAGAGTTGATAGAGTCTAAAGACGCAAAGTTTGAAATTGCTTATGAATAGCCTCTGGTGAAGCAGCTTATGAAGAGTTGATAGAGTCTAAAGACGCAAAGTTTGAAATTGCTTATGAAGTGTCGTTGGAGTCTGAAGATGCAGAGTCTAAAAGTAACTCTGAAGTATCAGCTTCTGATCGGTATCACTTGGTAAAAGTTTGAATTAAGGGAGTGTGTTGTGTATTAATTCAAACTTAGTTAGTTAGTTACATGCAGAATGTATAGTTAGTTATTCCATATATATAATAACTACTTGTATAGTTTTGTAGCAACTCTCTCTTATTCAATAATCAATAATATCTTTCTTTCCTACACTACTCTCTCAATCTCTCTCTATTATCTTCCGCATTGCGTGGTGTTTGATAACACCAACAATAATTATACTTCAACATTATTATCAAGCCTTATCTATCATCATGATAGGCACAATTCATTGAGTTTTTACATGTGCCATATTTTAGTTATATTCTGTGTTCTTCTGGTATAAATATAAAGGTAGGTTCTAAATCTTTAAAAAGAAAATTTCAGTTGTTGTTATAATCTTTTGTAGTTTCTATGAACATGTAGCCCAATTACAGTCCCAACAAGTATGATTTATATACAAGAGGCATTGATTTGGAGACCCCTTTATTTATCTTTTATATCTTTTTGATAATTCTAAAATTAAAAAGAAGATTTTAGAGCCGCTCAACACTAAGATATTATAAAAAAAAACTTTTATTATCAAAAGATCTCTAGACAAAAAAGTAATTAAAAAGGAGAATATCATGCAAAAAAGAAAGCAAATTATAGTGTCTCTTATCTCTAACACTCATACTACTTTTGACTGCACTGAATCCAAGCATAGGTAAAAAGTTGGTACAAAAAATAATGGTTCTCAGAATCTGACCAAAAATCCACCAGATTTTTAATATTATGTACTTTATTGCAGGTAAAGTACCAATCACAGTTAATTGCAACAAACATGGCCAAAATCATCAGCTCAAAGTTTTTGAAACAATTACGACGTGCTCGTACATGTCACTGTCACTAAAGACTACCCAATATTACAGCCAAAATTACAGATGCAGACTGCAATTTAAAACCAGCGAACTCATACTTATACTTATCAAGTATAGAGAAAAATATTTTTGTTGTTACCATCTGAGTTGTAATTTGGACACACAACAAAGTAGATAACATGGCTTGGCATGGTTGGTGGGTGGTTTTTTGTTCATGGTAATGGTTTTTGTCAACTTAGGATATCAATGGTCTCAATGGTAGCCTTTCTTTTGTGCCTTAACTTTACCATACATAATACTTAATATTCTTTTGTCTCATTTTCATATATAACCCTATTTTTTCCATTTCTTCCATCATTTCTATCCACACTCCTTTTCATATATTTTGAATTCACATCTTAATTATATCCTTTGGAAATTTCATACATCTCTTTGCTTTTACATGTAAAAGAGTTACATGTGTACATACTTTTGCATTCACGGCCGACCGTCCGTACTGTGTAGCGTGTCAGACACTAAATATGAATATTTCTCTCATATTCCGTTAAGTTCTAAAATTTTATTTATATATCTGATTGAAAAAAAAAAAGTACTTTATATCATATAGTAAACCATATGGGACCATTTGTACCAACTTCAACCCTACCCTTAATCAGAAAAATTGATAACTGTTAATTTGTACAAATACACATGTCAGATTTGACAATTAAATCTGAAGTACTATTCTCTCCTGGCCCTCCCTCATATACTATCTGATTAACTGTTGCTCAGAGTGAAGTTTCTTTGAAAAGCTATGCATTGTTTTAAAATCATTCATATATGCATGAACTCACTGCATAAATAAATCATTCCTATGATGTAATAGCATCTCATCCCCATCATAACATATATGATATATGCAACAAAAACAAAACTCTAGTAAAATATATAATACTTGCATCTATATCTGCGACCGCGACCATAATAAGACTGTTCAACATCACATATCTATATCTGCGACCGCGACCATTATTTAAAAGACTGTTCAACATCACATATTATTATCGACTCTAAATCACTTTAAAATATAAATTATTCTTTAAAATGAATCTCTAAATCCGAGATAGAAAAATAATTTGTGTGAGAACTACATAGTCCGTTGAGGATGACACAGTCTAATGCAACTGTTGCATATATCAATATTGCAAATGCATTAGGCGACGTGATCCGTTACACTGCAATATCAATATTGCAAGTGCATTAGGCGATGTGATCCGCAATTTTAAACCAACGTCCAAAAAACATTTTTGATAAAACAGTTACCTTCTTGACATGTATAAGTAGATGCATGTAAAGGGTTACCTAAACAGCTGTAATAATAAACTTTGTGATTCCCAATAGTCCTATTTCAAACTTGAAAAAAATTCTTTTATCTTCCACATGCTTCTCTTTTGTATTGATCCAAAAACTTGATGTCTCCAAGATAAAGAGAGAGAGAATAAAAAGGCTTCTAGTTTAATAGAACACTCCATGTTAGAGAGTGTTGAGTGGTTATGGACAGGTTAGAAATGATGATTACATTCCACATGAGAGTTTTGTTCTTTTTCCTTTGGATCTTTCTCTCTTCATTTGGTAAAAGCCTGTTAACCTGTGAAACAACATCACCACATGATTCTAGCTACCATTGTAATGAAAATGAGTTACAAAATCATCATTGTGAAACATTTGCACTCTTTTTCACAAACTCTCATTTTTCCTCCCTCTCCAACCTCACCCTATACTTAGGACTCAACAGGTTCTCCATAGCAGAAACCAATGGTTTCTCCGCGGAAACCGAGTACCTTCCTCGAAACCATCCTCTTCTTATACCAATTGATTGCAAATGCAAAAAAGGCGGTTATTTTCAAGCTGAATTGACAAAAACTACCATCAAAGGTGAGAGTTTTTATGACATTTCTCAATCACTTGAAGGCTTAACTACTTGCAAGGCTATTAAAGATAACAACCTTGGTGTCTCACCTTGGAACCTTGATGCTAATCACAAATTGATCATCCCTTTGAAATGTGCCTGCCCTTTTTCTTCCTTTGTCATACCAAAACCAAAACTTCTTCTTTCTTATCCTATAAGTGAAAATGATACTATTTCAAATTTGGCCTTAAAGTTCCATATTACAAAAGAAGCTATTCTTATTGCCAATAACCTCTCATCATCATCTTCAGAAGTTCTTAGAATTAGAAGCTTAGAGCCTTTTACCTCTATTCTAATTCCATTGAATGCTAACCCTTTCCTTGATCCTTTAACTAAGCCAAAACAACCGAATTCGGATTTTCCAAGAACTAACAATATTTCAGGAATTAGGCCACATAAGAAGTCAAAAATGAAAAAGAGTGAGCTTTTTATTGGCCTAATTGGTGTTGCAATTGGAGTTTTCTTTTCCGTCGTAGTAACCGTTTTCTTCATTTGGTTGAAGAAAAGAAAGGTGGAAGAAAATTCATGCAAAGAAAGAGATATGGAGCTACAACATCTGAATCAAAGTGTGAGAACCACAAGTGATAAGAAAGTTTCATTTGAGGGGTCACAGGACACTCTTGATAGTAAAATCATCGATGCAACGTCGCGTAAGATGTTGTTGGAGACATACACAATTGAGGATTTGAGAAAAGTGACAGAAGATTTCAGCTCAAGTTTTCACATTGAAGGGTCAGTTTTTCATGGTTGTTTAAATGGTAAGAACTTGGCAATCAAAAGAGTAAAAACCGAAATTCTGTCAAAATTAGAACTTGGCCTTTTCCATGACTCACTTCATCATCATCCAAACATATTGAACCTTCTTGGTTTAAGTATCTCAGAAGAGTCATCGGAGTCGGAATCTTTCTTGGTTTTAGAGTATGCTAAAAATGGTTCATTGAAAGATTGGCTTCATGGTGGCTTGGCCATCAAGAATCAGTTCATTGCTTCTTGCTACTGTTTCTTGAATTGGAAGCAAAGGCTTAGAATTTGTGTTGATGTGGCTAGTGCTTTGGATTACATGCACAATATTATGAGTCCAAGTTATGTGCATAGAAATGTGAAGAGTAGGAACATCTTTTTAGATGAAGAGTTTGGTGCAAAGTTAGGAAATTTTGGGATGGCAAGTTTTGTTGTGAATGAAACTGAGGACCCTCAATTTTATTCAAGCAATTATGCTTCTTGGAGCATTGGTTATTTAGCACCTGAATATGTTCACCAAGGTGTGGTTTCAACAAGCATTGACATCTTTGCATTTGGTGTGGTTTTGTTAGAGGTTTTATCTGGTCAAACACCTATAAATGGATCAAGTGATAGAGGTGAAGGGAGTGTTTGGCTTAGTGACAAAGTAAAGAGTATTTTGAAGTCAGAGAATGGTGATGTGAATGAGTTGTTAAGAGAGTGGATAGACAGTGCATTAGGTGAGAGTTACTCATTTGATGAAGCTTTGAAAGTTGCTAATATTGCAAAAGCTTGTGTGGAGGAAGATGCATGTTTGAGGCCTAATGCAAGAGAAATTGTTGAGAAGCTATCAACATTGTTGTTGGAGGAATTACCTAATGAGGAAAATCAAGTTTTGATGAGTGAAAATTCTTGCAAACCTCTTGTGGATGCACTAGGAAGCAATATGTGAAATGAATAATCCATTATAAATAAAATACATTAAGTGATCCATTATATTATTATGTAGTATATATTATATGTAACATATAATAGTATATTAAAATAGACCTTTATTCTGATTGTATGATGTCTCATTTCATCAAGTGCTGTGTGATCTCATTCTTGCCATCTCACAAATATTCCTAGGTGGCATCCATAAAGTTCTTTCATTCATTTTCTAGCTTTATGTTAAAATTATATTGAAACCCCACTCACATACATTCAATGATCATGAAGGTGAATATAATGCATTTAATTCTCACCTTTTTCTACTCAAAATCTTCCTTATAGTCTGTTCATGTGTTTATTTACAGTTTCACAATTGAGAACAACATACCCATCTATTTATCAGTGTATAATTGTTTAGATGAATAAAATGATATCTTTAAACAATAATAATAATCCATGCTTAGTAACAAGAAACTTTTTTTATAAAAAAAGCTATCAAAAAAATTTAATGACAAATTTTTTATCACTTGTTTTTTATTGGTATGTAACTTTGCGATCAATTAATCTAAAAAGATCAATTTTACCGTCCATTAGCAGAAGTACGTTTAAAGCTAAAATAAAATTTTGTATGGACTGATTCAATACAAGAATTATTAACACCTAACAGGATTCAAACTCAAAATTTTAAAAAAAATACATTCTCAAGATCCAAATCTCAACCATTAAAAATACTCTTGGAGGTTTTTATCACTTGTTAATGTTACCTTCAAATGTAATACGTGTTACAAATAAATTACTTATATAAAAAAACAAAAATTACTCACAATTTACTCTCTTTTAAAGATTTTGGCTACCTCTTTCCTGCTCTTCTCTAGGTTTCATTGTTGCACCACACTAAGACTATGGCATGGCAAATGCCAAATCCCTTTGCGTCTTTCTTGCCATCACAACGGTTAGGGAGTCCACCAAAAACTTTAAGTTGTTGGAGTTAGCTAATGTTCATACAAATCATGATGGTTCTTAATATGATTACTAAAGCATTGCCGAGAGAGAATTTGAAGCTGGTTATAATATCGTCGGTTTGGCAATTTCCTCCACATAGTTGTGAAAGGGAGATTTGTTAGGATTGGGTTCCCTTTCTACGTGGAGAAAAGTTCAAACATGAATAGCCTATTTATCTCACTTATTTAAGTGGAGAGTGTCAATTTAAGGTTAAGAGAGATAGAGAGAAAATAATGATTCAAAAGAGAGAAAAGAGGAGATAAACCCATTCCAGTTTTTTTTTGCATCAATCTCACTAAATTGACGATCTCCAATTCGTTCACTGACAGATCAAGCTGAAATTTTGTGGGTATGTTTGCAACTCATGTATCTAACTTTTGGCTATTCAGAATTTTAAAACAAGGTATGAGCTGAGAAATATGTGTCTCGCATTGGAGTTGTAGATTTGGGTTATTTTTTAATCTTTTTGATTCTTATTTGTAAGTTAGTTTTTCTTTGTGATTTGAGCTTGTTAGCATTTGTTTGTGAATTAGTTTAAGACTCTCTTGTACCCTCAATTGATTATGGAGCTATTTCTTTGGTCTGGACGACTCATGGTTTTTACTCACATGTTGAGGGGTTTTCCACGTTAGAACTATCTATGTTCTTTTGTGCGTTTATTTGTTTGATTTACCGTCTTATATTTGTTGTTGATCCTCAAAGTTCCTACAAGTATGAGGAATTTTATATCCGCTGTGTATTGGTCTGCTATTGTGTCTTAGTTTTCCATCACTATTTTGACGACTTTCGCAAGGTCAGATCTCACTGTTACCTTGTAAAACTCTCTATTAGGCTCTGGGCACTTAACCTTATTTATTACCTCCAAAGGCAGTGTTTACTCTTCGTTGTATTCTTCAATAGGTTGTGGTTCTAGACGAGTGCCTATTTCAAGTGTTTTTCTATCTGCAGCATCGACATTCTCAAATTCTTGGGATGATTCGTAATTTTCTAATAATGGTAGGAAACAGATGCAAGCCGCTTCCAAATCCGTTTCGAACACAACAACCTTGTAAGTGTAAGTGTGAAATTTTACCTTGAGGCGTATCATCGAGGAATCAATACAAAGCTCCACCAATGTTGTTCTTTTGACAATGCAGTTATGGACGGATTGACATCTAACTACTACGTATCAAACTATCATGATCCTTTTTGCATTTAGCCCTTACTCGTATTTTTTGACGGTGTCCTCCAATTGCTTCCCCTAAAAGGAATAACACATGAAGGAAAAACCCTAAAAACAACAAGAGAATGATACTAATTCCTCGTTTTTTACTTCATGAAGGCGTTGATGAGTAAATCTTTTCAATATATACAAAGTTGTATTGGGACGTAAGCTACAGTGTGAGCATAGCCCCCCTGGTTGAACGTTTTGTCGAAAAATGTGAGTTTAGGGTGAAGGGTTATTATCCTCTTCTTCCAATGCCTTGACTATCATGAGTGTACATTTTTCTTTCAAATTTGTTTTGTTTGCTCCTAGGTCCTCTAAGAGCATAATTATCGGTGGTGTCTTGTATATTTCAAAACCACAAGTGTTAAAAAATATTATCATTTAAATATAATTGGACCAAATTTCTAAATCATTGTTGCCGCATAAAATCGCCACTATTTTGAACAATTTTTTTTATAAAGCTAATACTTTTAAAAAGCATAAAAAGTTAGAGTATGTTGTGAGACTAGTAAAACCCAATTTAAAATTTTGAATGAGTGGCGTGAATATTTTAAAAATATAGTGAAGTTGTTTAAATAATTGAAAAATGTAAAGAAATATCTATAACAATATATAAAGACAAAACATGGTTTTGGTGTAGCCTATTTTCCTTCCAATTATACCATTTTCAGTTTTTTTTTTTAACTTCAACTTCTCTTTACCAACTGTTATATGAAAATTTTTATTTCTTTTTCATTCTATATTTTTATTATTTTATAAATAATTAAATAAAAAAATCAACACATAAAAAATATTGTTTATATTTTTATCCGATTGTCGGCAGCTGTCTTCTCTTTCTTTCCCTTGTCTTCAGTCTTGAAGGGGGGCATGCTCTCTGGATAGATAGGCATTTTGATTGAGCTAATTAAAATTGAAGTTTCAGTTCACCCAAAATAAACAACGTTAGTAAGTCTCGTTTGGTACAATTCTTCCACTATCCAAAAGGGGCATAACCTCTCGTTCTGGTATGCGCTACTACCAAGCACTGAAATGCCCGGTCTAAGTCCTAGGTGGGGAAAGCATCCGTTCTAACCACTTTTTCAAGGGTTTCCAAATTCAAGGTGCATATCTCTCTGATCCGACTGTCTGGTCTTAATTGTGTCCTCACCAGAGATCTTCTCTTTCTAAGATTCAAGCAGCTTATTGCTCTTCTCCCTTATCCTTCCGCCACTGGCTCAACGAATTCTAGTCATTAGTAATAAATAAAGTGAAATCCATTTATACCACGATTTTGAATAGCATGAATATAGATGCTCAAATACTTTTTAAAAAAATCATTATTGTCTTCAAGAAAATGCCTAATTCAAGTAGTTTGATGTGAGAATACCCACATGTGTAGCGCCTTAAACCACCCCATTTTGACCGTTGTGAACTCTAAAAACTCGTTTTCAGATTTAACAAATCAAACAAATTCCCACAAATATCTTAGAATTGTTCGCGGGGACCTTATCCATTCATAAAAGATCTCATTTGAAGCGGTTTATGGTGATTTGTTGGAGGTTTTGTGAGCCATAAAATCCCTTATTCTTGTAGTAGAAATGGTTCAATATACAAACCAAAAACGTAAATGAATTAAAACAGTTTGTGGTTAAACCCACACAGATTGTAGTTTAATCGGTCAAGCGAACCCATATTCAAGAAATAAAGCAAACTCCAAAAGAATAAAGTATACCAATTGTTGAAGCTACCAAATATGTTAAATGGGAAAATGTCAAATTCGTGCACACAAAAAAAAAGTAGAACATGAGATTCACGCAACCGCAATATTGGAGAAGCAGTAGATAATTTTCTTAATAGATATAAAATTAGTTTTATTTCATAGAACGGGGGAGGAGTAGATATCTACAATATAAGAAAATAATATCTTATGTTAAATACTATTTTGCCCCTCTACTCCTTTATTCTGCCACGTGAATGGTTTATCCTTTCTACTTTTATTTGTTGTTTCTTTGTTGCTTTTTCAACTTGTTTTCTATTGCATTGTTTCCCGTACAAAACTACTATCTAATAAATAAAAGACTACTAAATATATGATATAATTTATTCTATAAAAAGTTAATGGTATAATTTTTTATAAAAAATTAATTTTTAAATTATATATTGATAGAGATATAGCTAAAAGAAAAAAATTGATTCAGGATTTAAAAGTTAAATTTTAAAATAAAAACTCTAAATCAATTTTTTTATATTGATTTATGTTACAATATTTATTTTAATTTTAGTTGTTTTTGATTTTTTCTCTCTCTTATGTTCACATTATTTGTATCTATTTTTTTAAAAGGGTATTGATGTGCATTAGATAAAATAATTTGTATTTAATCGTTAGTTGGTCTAGTGGTTATTGGCGCAACTGCGATCGGGAGGGGACTAGATCCACTTGATGCCAGAACTGATCCCCGAACCGGACTATACTGGTGGTGATAAGCCAAAAAAAAAAAAATAAACACATATTATGTATTAAATTATCTACCTTATGTAATAGGGATTGTTGAACTGTGCCCTATATATCCTATATTTTGCGGTACATAGAATGCTTCTTTGAATATAGGTCTTCTTTGGGTATTTCATAAACCACACAAAACATTTGAAGGCATAATATGGTGTCTTTTGAATACATATGGTGTCTTTCTATTTTGTAATTTATGCACTTACTCAATAACAAATATGGTGTCTTTCTCATTTTCTGCAATTATAGTTTATAATATATCAATATCTTTACTTTTGAGGGAACATGAAGTTATCGATCAAAATATTTTGAAATTAACGAGAACTTGAAGTTACTGATTAAAATATTGAATATTAACGGGAACATGAAATTACTGATCAAAATATTGAATATTAACGGGAACATGAAGTTACTGATCAAAATATTGAATATTAACAAGAACCTGAAGTTACTGATTAAAATATTGAATATTAACAAGAACATGAAGTTACTGATCACAATATTTTGAAATTAACGGGAACCTGAAGTTACTGATTAAAATATTGAATATTAACGGGAACATGAAATTACTGATCAAAATATTGAATATTAACTGGAACATGAAGTTATTGATCACAATATTGAATATTAACGGGAACATGAAGTTACTGATTAAAATATTGAATATTAATGGGAACATGAAGTTACTGATCACAATATCAAATTTCAACGGAAACATGAAATTACTGATCAAAATATTGAATATTAACGGGAACATGAAATTACTGATCAAAATATTGAATATTAACGGGAACATGAAATTACTGATCACAATATTGAATATTAACAGGAACCTGAAGTTACTGATTAAAATATTGAATATTAACGGGAATATGAAGTTACTGATCGCAATATCAAATATTAACGGGAACATGAAATTACTGATCAAAGTATCGAATATTAATGGGACATGAATTTACTGATCAAAATATTGAAT
This sequence comes from Vicia villosa, assembly GCF_029867415.1. Classification (NCBI taxonomy): domain Eukaryota; kingdom Viridiplantae; phylum Streptophyta; class Magnoliopsida; order Fabales; family Fabaceae; genus Vicia; species Vicia villosa. The sequence continues at coordinate 427,663 of NW_026705642.1, read as the reverse complement.
ATTAATGGGAACCAGTAGTTACTGATCAAAACATATTGAAATTAACAGGTACATGAAATTACTTATCACAATATTGAATATTAACGGGAACATGAAGTTACTGATCACAATATTGAATATTAACGGGAATCTGAAGTTAAAAAAGGTTGTTTAGACACGGTTTAATTTTTGTGCTTTCAACTTTATTCCTGATTTATTAGACACAATTTGATGTTAATTATTCTTATTTTTTTCCACAAAATATTAATTACTTTTAATATACTTTTTTTAATTAAAAAATATATATCTGAAATAAATGTGCGTCCCGTATCAGAACACGTGCGAACGTAGGGGTTTGCTAGTTATGTTAAAATTAAAAAAAAATAAGAAACCGATTTTCATAACTACAATCGCCAGCATAATGACGTGGTCCTGACCAATGATACCTCTCCTAAACTAAACAAATTGTCTTTTGTAGATAAATACTATTGACCATTACTTAAAAAATTGTTATAAAATTAAACACAAACAACATATGTTATTCGTTGAAGCTAGGGATGGCAAACCGACCCAAACCCGCGGGGCCCACCCGCACCCGAATCAACGGGTGAAAACCCGAGTTGACTGGGTTTGGGTTCGGGTTCGGGTGCCACCCGATATTTTGAGTGTGGGTTTGAGTAGTGTGAAACCCGCGCCCGAAACCCGAAATCTCACCCGAATATATATATATATATATATATATATATATATATATATATATATATATATATATATTATATAATATATACTATAATATATATATATTATATAATATATACTATAATATATATATATTATATAATATATATTATATAATATAATATATATATAATATATATATATATATATATATATATATATATATAAAATATATATATATTTTATGGAATTTTGTAAGAAAATTGTAAGAAAAATATATTTTATGTATTTTGTTGCGGGTTTGGGTTTGGGTGAAAAAACCCGAACCCAACGGGTGTGGGCGTGGGTGTTATTTTGTCACCCGAATAGCTTTTGGGTTTGGGTTCGGGTTCGGGTGGTAACTTCGGGTATGAGTTTGGGTAGTATAAAACCCGCACCCGCGGGCACCCGTTGCCATCCCTAGTTGAAGCAGAAGTTTACATTCACCTTCCTCTTTTTTGTTCAGATAGTGATATATTGATGTCATTTTGACAAATAATAAAGGAAAGTACATAATCACGACTTGAGAATAATATTTCTATTTTATTCAAAATTTAATTGACCAAAACAAATTATTCTTTAGCGTGAGGGGCTGCAGATTAAACAAGTCAATCGTGTTATATATATATATATATATATATATATATATATATATATATATATATATATATATATATATATATATATATATATATATATATATATATATATATATATATATATATATATATATATATAAAATTATTTAACATGTCAATGAGATGCATAAAAATTAACGCTTTACGAAATTTCATAAAAATCATTAATTTTGATATTTCTCTTTAAGTAATTTTTTATTAATGATAAATTTTATAAATATAATCTATATGATAATAATTTTCAATCTAACGGTGAATTTTGTTATAAAGATATGTGATAAAGAATTATTAGACATGTCATAATATTAAGTTTAACATGTTTTTGATCATTTTCATAATCATTTTCTATCGTTAGTGGTTGATCGGCCAAGGATAGACGATCTATCTTTTAAATCTATCTCTACAGACACTAAAAAAAAGCCCTATTGTGACACTCATTTATAATGATGCCTTACTATAACTATTGATACTCGAACTAGAAAAGATGGAAGTATTGTGACTGAAAGTGCAGCATATGTGATTGTAAGAATTTTCCTTTCTTTAATATATTTTGATGTATTGTTTAAAATAAATAAATTAGTATTTTAATTTGATACATATTTTTGCAAAATTATTTTTAATATAAAAGTGCAGTTTACTTAATTTTGGTGATCGTTGGAACAAAGTTTGGATGAATTGCTATTATGGATTGCTTAAAGTTGATGTAGCATTATGGGGTCACTTTAAAGTGAACACAATAGCTCACTATAGAAGAAGACTCTCCCCTGGCAGCTACAAGACCTTCCAATGATGTTAATGCCAATTTTTTGTTATTGAGTTATTATTTGCAGTTTTGATAGCATAGGTTGTGAGAAATAATATTGAGTTACCTTTGAAAAGTTACTTGTGTTGCATGTAGAAAGAGTTAAAGAAGCATATGGTAGAGGAGGAAGGAAGCTCAAATGATTCTCAAGCCATCAAAGATTCTACAAGCTGGAAGAATGATGTTTATTCAAAGGTTAAAGGACCTGAAAAGAGAGGACGAGTGCGTTGTCTTGGCAAGCTTCCCCGACATGTCAGTTCTAGCTCCAATGCAGATAATAGAGTTGAAAAATTAGAGAGTTTTCTTGGAAATCTAGTTTATGTTCTTCAAATGCGGTTTTCTGAAAATCCACAAGTTAACGAGGTCTTACGAGCTATAGCTGAAGAGGTTTGATTTTGTGTCACCTATTGACCACAATTTAGATTCAAATATATGAAAGTGAAGATATATACAAGACCATTCAAAATTGTAGATACATGAAGGTGAAGATACAAGACCATTCAAAATTGTAGATACAAAAATATTAAAATACAAATATGTGATTTTTTTTTGTAAGTTTCATATATTTGATTTCTTTTGTGTAAGATTCTAAGTATATGGAATGAAATTTCATATGTTGAAATATTTGAATTTAATAGAAAATGAGTTAATTGTTTAATTTTAGCTATTTAATTTTGTCATGATTTTTAATCTGTTTTAAAGATTTATAATGAATAATTTAATTTTAATATTAATAATATTCCTCAATTAAATAAAAAATAAAATTATAAAAACTATTATATTTTAATATAATAAAAATCTTATTTATTGAAGTTTTAGTGACGGCTAAAAGAAAATAATCCATAGGTATTGTTTTCTATTATTTATAATAATCACATAACATATAGTGACAATCGTTGCAACTGTAGGAAAAAGTTTAACCGTAGCTAAAAGTTATTGTGACATTCAATTTGACGTCACATTACGCCCCCTTAAAGTTGACGCCAAATGTAGGTGTCACTCAAAATCTACCTACAGATTATTGACTTTTAGCGACAATTTTTGGGTGTCACAGAAAGTCCATTTTCTTGTAGTGAGAGGAGGGGTCAGTATTGACGCAACCTTTTTCACATATTGAGATTAAGTAGACAATTTGGGATTATGATAGTTTTAAGAGCCCCAGTCAATATGAAATTAATCTTGGTTTTATAAAAGATTTTTGGGATGTCTTGGAAGATTAGTTGATGTACTTTTTACTATCTTTCACCATAATAGAAAGTTGACCAAAGGGATAAATATATAGTACTTTTACTGTTTTTATTCCAAAAGTTGAGACTCCTTAGTAACTGTCGGATTTTCGACCTATTTTTTTGGCCAATTGTCTGTATAAATTTTATATAAAGTTATTGCTAATAGGTTAAGACTGGTGATTGGAAGTGTTATTTCTGAGTTTCAATCAGCTTTTGTTAAAAACTAGTAACAAACCCGTGCGTATGCACGAGTTCTGTTCTGTTACACGCATTTGGATACATCATTTATTTTAAATAAAATGTTAAAAAAAAAATATTTAGATAACTAATTGATTATTTCGTATATAAAAATATTTAGATCAATAATAGATTTTTTCCCGTATACCATTTTTGGATCAAAAATATTTGATCATAAATACCATTTCTCATATATAAAAATATTTAAATCAATAATAGATTTGTTTCCCGTATACAGACTTCATTTTTGTTTAGGTATCATTTACAAAAATATTTGGATCGATAGTAAATTTCGTATATAGAAATATTTTGATCAATAGTAGATTTTCTCCCGTATATAATTTTTGAATAAAAAATATTCTGATCATAAATACCATTTTTCGTAAATAAAATATTTTATATACGTATACAAATATTATTTTTGTTTACTATCATTTGCAAAAATATTTGGATCAATATTAAATTTTCGTATATAAAAATATTTAGATTAATAATAGATTTTTTCCCGTATACCATTTTTGGATCAAAAATATTTGATCATAAACACCATTTCTCGTATATAAAAATATTTAGATCAATAATAGATTTTTTTCCTACAGACTTCATTTTTGTTTAGGTATCATTTACAAAAATATTTGGATCAATAGTAAATTTCGTATATAAAAATATTTATATCAATAGTAGATTTTTTCCCGTATACCATTTTTGAATCAAAAATATTTGGATCATAAATACCTTTTTTTGTAAATAATAGATATTTTCCGTATACAAATATCATTTTTCTTTAGGTATCATTTACAAATATATTTGGATCAATATTAAATTTTCGTATATAAAAATATATAGATCAATAATAGATTTTTTGAATAAATTTTTCCCGTATACCATTTTTGAATAAAAATATTTGGATCATAAATAATATTTTTCCTATATAAAAATATATAGATCAATAATAAATTTTTTTGTAGAAGAAAGAAGTGAGAAAGTGATGAAAGAGAAAAAAAATAGAGAATGAAGAGAGATTTGGTAAGTTTGATAAAATATGAGAGTTGTATTATTTTAATAATAAAATTAAGAACTTTACTGTGCAAAGACTAAATAAAGAAAATTTTAATGTGGTGGCAAAAAAAATCAACTAAGGGTAGTTTAGACTTTTCCACAGCCATTAATTTTCTTATATTATAGATGGGCAAATTTTTTACGGCATTCATATAGCTAATAAATGGTGAATGAAGCACGAAGTTTGAAAAAAAATTATTATTATTCAAGGTCGATTTTAAAAAGGTCTATGACTCAGTAGTCTGGCGATATTTGGACGACGTTATGTGTAAAATCTTGTTTCCAACTCTGTGGCAGAAATGGATCTTAGAATGTGTTACTACGACAATTGTTTATGTGCTTGTGAATGAGAGCTCAACTAATGAGTTTAAGTTGGAAAGAGGTCTTCGTCAAGGTAATTCGTGTAACACCCCAAATCTACCCCGCAATTATAAGCGAAAATCAGAGTGCATTTAAAAATATTCATCAAAGATGGGATGTCACAATTCGACTTAACCAAACAAACATACTTATATTTCATTTAATAAAGATACATAGCATTCGGAACAACACTTCTTTCACCACTTACAACTTAAACTTATAAACACCTTTCAATTCAATTTAACACAAATGTCATCATAGAATACAATAATCAAATAATAAAGACTAATCCCCCCGAGTGCTACGTATCAGAGCAATGGACACCAACTCGACTAGCCATAAAGCAACATAAAGACTTCACATCAATAACCTCGAACATCCACGACTAATCTTGAGTACCTTCCCATTTCCCATGGTATGGGAAATATCAGCAAAGGGGTGAGATATCTTACAATATAAAGGAATGCATGATAAATAATATAGGAGATATAGATCATACATAATTTCACCACTTCGCATCACATAACATCTTACAACAAGTTTCACCGCAAAACAACTTATCAATATAATACAACTTTCAAAACGGCAACAATATCATTAATCAGTTAAGACAACATATTCAAATTCACAATTATGCTATCATCATGTCACAACAACAGATCATCGACTCAACAATTCAAATAACATAATCAACTTATGGAATGACAACAATGTCAACAATCAACCATGACAAAATATGCAATTCACAAGTAAGATCCCAACACATCACGATAAACATCTCATCATCAAGTCAACACATCACCACAAACATAATAAAATAAGACTCAAATGCAATTCACATGTGACTCGACTTATGCAAATGCATGTGGTACCATTTGGAGTAAAACTCCCACCGTCTCAAAATTTGCCATTGGGCACACCGTCGCTATTTGCCATCAAGGCCACCGTCGCTCTTGCCATTAAGACCATCGTCTCTTTATGCAATGGATGTGACTCAATAAATGTAACATCCACACAAACACAACACACATAATTAATACGTCACAACATCATCTAAATCACCATCAAACATTATCAATATAATGTCGAACTTCAACAACAACAAAATCATCATCATTCATAAGAATGCATCACTTCTCAATCATGTCACTATGTTGCATCATCATACAACAATAATTCACCTCAAAATACATCACAATAAAACTTATCAACATTGACCATTGGGTCTACGATAACGACAATAATTTCCACATACTAGCGACAACGACAACAAATTCATCATGTTAACAACAACCACAAATTCATCATATTATAACCAACAACATCAACACATTCATCATATTCCTTAATTCAAGTAATCATCATAATACATTACATTCAATTTCATATATATTGTTAAGTCATCGCATGGCATCATCGTCGACTCATACATATCAAATACGCACAATTAATCGCATATAGCATACAACATCTTTATTAATCATGCATATTATCACATACATCATTATCTCATTCATCATAAGGAAGGTACTTATCATCATCTCAATAACATTGTATCATCATAAGAAAACATACATCAAGTTATACTACAACACAATTATGTCAATTCACCGCAAAGAGCATACTTTATTTGTTAACACAACATAGTTCATCACTTAATCCTAATAAACATGATAGGAAACTATATCATATGGATCATTTTATTGCATCATGGTTTAGCTCATTGCGTTAGCTTTCCAACGCTTCGAACGGCGCCTAAAACGGAGTTACGGATCAAAAGTTACATCATTTCAAAGTTTGGAAAAAGTTATGTAAAACAGAGTTCGCGGCGCCAACAAAGTTCGCGGCGCGAACTGAGTGAATCAAATATTCCTAAGTTTCTGCAGAGCATTTCGCGGCGCGAACAGAGGTTCGCGCCGCGAACTGGCGAATTTCAGAAAATCCCAAACACAGAAAACAGCATACGAAACCCATCCCAAAACCCCTAAACTCAACCCAATCAAGTTGGAAAACACCGATCATCACGAACAACAATAGAATACATGTTACAAACACAAATATAACACATATTATGGATCTTCTAACATCATAACATCATCAAACATCAATTAAAACACATTTCAAATCATAAATTCATGCATTTGTTCATAAACCCTAACTTTTCTAAATTCATGAAATTGAAGAATAGAAAGCATACACAACATTATCAATTCCACATTCATCAACATTGCAACACAATCATGGATTTCAATTATGAAACCTAATCTCTACCATACCCATCATCATGCCAACCCTTAGAGAGTAAGAACCCCACCCTTACCTTAGCAAAAGCTTCACTTCCTTCAATGGAGCTCTTCCTCTTCATGCCATAGCTTTCCCTCTTCCTTCCCCTCTTTCTCTTCTTTCTCTTCTTTCCCTTCTTTCTCTTCTTTCTTTTCTTTCTCCACAAAATGAGTTATGAGGCCAAACCTCTAAAACCCTAACTCTTACTATCATTCTCACTAATGGGCTTAACCCATAACCCATCCATTGTGTTATATTCTTTCCACTTAGGCCCAATTCATAATATTCCTCTAATTACTCAATGAAGCCAAATTACCCACATAATTGAATAACCACCTATCATAACGAATATTATTCCCAATAATATTCCCCAACTACAATTGCTCCTTAACTTAATTAATACCAACTCGTAATTGTATTTCTCCGACTAATCCGACCACAACTTAACTGCTCAAATCAACATATTAATCCAAGTTACGCCTTTAGAATAATACCGATCAATACCGACTTCGACTAATTCCAACGAATAAATCCTTGATTTAATTTAATTAAATAATTAATTAAATTCGGGGCGTTACAATTCGCATTCCCCTTTTCTTTTTGATAGCAGATGAAGGGTTACATGTTTTGATGAATGCTTTAGTGGAAAAAGGAATGTATACAGGGTATGGGGCAAGGGAGCAACATTTTGTTAATGTTTCTCATTTATAATTTGTTGATGATACCTTATTGGTGGGGATTAAAATTAGGCTAATGTCCGAGGTGGAAGTGTCACTTTGTCTCTATGGGGGTCGTTTGATTCTTATAAAATATGTTCTGTCTATGATTTCATACTATTTTCTTTCTTCAAGGAGCCATCAAGTATCATATCTTCTCTTGAATATATTTTTAATGCTTTTTTTTGGTGGGGGGGGAGGGGGTGTGAGGGAGTGAGAAAAATTTTGTGGCCCAATTGAGATACAATGTGTTTGAAAAAAAGAAAGTGGAAGGGTGGGGGTTAGGAGGTTGAAGGAGTTTAACTTAGCCTTCCTTAGTAAACGGTGTTGGAGCATTCTAAATGAGACATATAGTCTATGGTATAGGATTCAGAGTGCTCGGTATGTAGAGAAAGGGGACAATTATGTGTTTGGGGTAGCGGTGGATCTGTTTGGTGGAGGAATTTGAAAAACATAAGGGAGGGTGTTAGTTTGGATGATGGAGGGTGGTTGATTGATAATATTGATCGGAGAATAGGAGACAGGTATTCTACTTTGTTTCAGATAGATCCTTGGCTGGATGGTATGTCTTTGAATAAGAGTTTTAGTAGGTTGTTTGATTTAGCGGAGAATAAAAGAATGACAGTAGCATAAATGAACGAATTGGGGTGGAGGAGAATGGAGAGGCGTGAAAGTGGTGTAGGAGGTTGTTTGCTAGGGAGGAGAAGTTAGTGGAAAAGTGTAGTGAGCGGTTAAGCTTAGTTATTTTGCAGGTGGAAATAGAAAATCGTTGATGTGGACTTTACACACCTCTTCTTGTTGCACGCTTAGCAATGTTTATAAATATCTGTCATCAATAAGGCTAATTTTTTATATTTGACGTCATCAACAATAAGACTAATTTTTTTATATTTAACGACTGTGCCACTTAAGTTATTTATTTTTGTCTCGCGGATGTTACTGACAAATTCATTCACTTATCGTTTAAGGAAAATCTATAAAATAAAACTTAGAATTTTCTAATTATTATTTTTTATACTTTTGTCAAATTTGATTACAATTAAACTATTACAATTAATTTTAATTAATTTTTGTTTTTAATTTGATTAATTTAGTTTTGTTGAGATTGAATTAAAAAAAATATTTGGGCTTGATATATAGATTTAAGACTTAAATAGTCTTTTGGTCCTTATAAATTGACGTGTTTTTTATTTTCGTTTCTGTATCTTATTTTTATTTTTATTGAAAATAGTCCTTGAATGTAAAAACAAGCCAACTTACAGGGACCAAAAGACTATTTAAACCTAGATTTAACTAATTATACAAAAAAAAAAAATCGATTTGTAAGATGAAATACATCACTCAAAATAAAATTAAGATTTATATTAAACTTTGTATTGTAAGATAAAATTAAGATTTATATTAAACTTTGTTTTGTAAGATGAAATACATCACTCAAAATAAAATTAAGATCTGCTTGTTCTCTTCTTAAAAAGAGACGGTTCTGGAGTGAGTTGCTGAGTTTCAAAGGGAGATTTCCGGTGGGGGAGTGGTGCCTAGGAGGGGATTTCAACGCGATTAAAATTGAGGATGAAAGAAGGGGTTGTTCGAGGTCTGTTAACTTTACGGAGTTGGAGGACTTTAATGGCTTTATTAATAGTATGGATCTTGTGGATGTGGGGACAGTTGGACGGAACTTCTCGTGGTTCAGTTTTGATGGATCTTGTTGTAGTCGTATTGACCGCTTTCTTCTTTCCGATGGCTTGCTGGATCTTTGGAAAGTAGAATTTCAGGTTATTGGAAGTAGGGAGCTCTCGGATCATTGTCCCATTTGGTTTAAGGGTAAGGAGCGTAATTGGGGTCCTAAGCCGTTCAAGTTCTTTAATGCTTGGACAAAACATCTTGATTTTTTTTCCTTTCGTTGAGAATCATTGGCGAGCTATTCCAAATTACAATCGTTCGATTTATGGGTTCAAAGAGAAGTTGAAAATTATTCGTGGTAAGCTTCGGGTGTGGAACATGGAGGTTTTCGGGTTATTGGATTTTCAAGAAGGGGAGGCTTTCAAAGATTTAAATGCTCTGGATCGAGTGATATCTGAAGGTAATTCGAGGGATATGGCCTCCTTGGCTTTAAGTCGGTCGGTGGCTTCCAAGAAAGTTTGGGAGACGGTGCGGGCTAAAGAGAGTTTTTTACGTCAAAAAGCGCGGGCTCTGTGGCTAAAGGAAGGTGATTCAAATACGCGTTTTTTCCATAATGCTATTAAAAGCCGTAATAGAAGAAATTCCCTTGGTGGCTTGATTGGGTTGAATGGTTGGATTGATGAGGTGGAGATGGTCAAGGAAGAAGCAAGAAGGCACTTTGAAAGTAGGTTTTCTGAAAGTAATTTTTCGAGACCGATGTTAGATGGGGTTGTTTTTCCTAGTCTTTCATTGGATGACGCCGTTAATTTAGAGGGAGTTTTTTCGGAGGAAGAGGTGAAGGATGTTATTTGGAATTCCGATGGAGATAAGAGTCCGGGTCCGGACGGTTTTAATTTGTGTTTTTATAAGGTGTGTTGGCCTTTCCTAAAGGAGGATATCATGGAGTGCGTTTCGGAGTTTTTTGAATTTGCTACGCTTCCTAAGGCAATCACGGCTTCTTTCCTTGCCCTCATTCCTAAGGTGGATAATCCTAGTTGTTTGGATGAGTTTAGACCTATTTGTTTGATTGGTAGTTTGTACCGGATTTTGGCTAAGGTGCTTGCTAATAGGTTGAAGAAGGTGGTTGGAAAGTTAGTTTCGGATTGTCAAACGGCTTTTGTGGCGGGTAGGAATATGTTGGATGGGGTGGTGGTGGTTAATGAGATTTTGGATTTGGCCAAGAGGAACAAATTGGGGTGTATGATGGTGAAAGTGGATTTTGAGAAAGCTTACGATTGCGTTTCGTGGGATTATTTGCGTTTTGTGATGAGAACAATGGGGTTTGGCGGTAGGTGGATGAAATGGATGGAAGCTTTGGTGTTTACTAGTTCAATGTCTCTTCTTATTAATGGTAGCCCGACTAAAGATTTTAGAGTTTCTAGAGGCCTTCGTCAAGGGGATCCGCTTTCTCCTTTTCTCTTCCTTTTAGTAGCGGAGGGGTTGACGGCCATGATGAAGAAAGCTACGTCTTTGGGGGAGTATGGTGGTTTCAAAGTTGGTAATCATTTGCATTTTGATATACTTCAATTTGCGGATGATACGCTTTTAATAGGGGATGGATCGAGGAATAACCTTTGGAGCATTAAAGCCATCCTTAGAGGCTTTGAATTGGTGTCCGGTCTTCGGGTGAATTTATCTAAGAGCCGGTTGGTGGGGGTGAATTTGGATACGGATTTGGTTCAAGCGGCTTCTATTTTTCTTAATTGTGAGGTGGGTTCCTCCTCCTTTTCTTTTCTTGGAATTCCGGTAGGTGTGAACCATAGAAGGAAGGAGGTGTGGAGACCGATTGTTTCTAAGTTACGGAGACGTTTGGGTTCGTGGCGTTACAAGCATCTTTCAATTGGAGGAAGAGTTGTTCTCTTAAATTCGGTGTTGTCTAATATCCCCATTTATCTTTTCTCCTTTTACAAAGCTCCGAAGGTGGTCATAAAGGAGATTATCAAGATTCAAAGGTGTTTTCTTTGGGGTGGTGTGGAAGGGGAGAGGAAGGTGTGTTGGATTGGGTGGAATACGGTTTGTCGTTCTAAGAAGGAGGGAGGTTTAGGGGTTAAGCATTGTGGGAAATTCAATATAGCGTTGCTTAGTAAATGGAGATGGAGGATGTTGAATGAAAAAAATCTTTTATGGACTAACCTTCTTTCTTGTAGGTACGGCGACTTGTCGAGGGCAATGCTTTCCAATTCGGTGACACATAAAAACAAGAAAGTTTCTCTTTGGTGGAAGGACATTTGCTTGGTTGGTTCGGGTGGGGAAGGTCCATTGGAGAATTGGTTTGCTCCCTCTATTCTTTGCAAACTCGGTAATGGAGATTCTATTGATTTTTGGCTTGATAGATGGTTGGGTGGAATTCCCCTTTGTGACCGTTTTCCGTCTCTTTTTAGCTTCGCCGATCCTTATTGCTCAAAAGTGAGTGATAATGGGTTTTGGATTTCCGGTGTGTGGGATTGGCGTATCAATTTTATTGATTCCTTTGTTGAGGAAATTGAAGCGGAAGATGTTGAATCTCTTATTGCCTTTTTAGGTGTTCATGTTCCAAAGGTAGGGGTGGATGATTCTTTCATATGGTGGAGACATTCTTCGGGGTTTTCGGTAAAGAATGCCTATTCTATGATTTTGGAAGGTAATGGTACAAATTCTTTGTTGGAAGTTTCTCTTTTGAAGGCTTTAGATGGTATGTGGAAAACAAAAGTTCCTAGTAAAGTGTTAATCTTTGGTTGGAGGCTTTTGTTGAATAGAATCCCTTCGAAGGATAATTTGGCGAAACGGAAGATTTTGGTGGACCCGTTAACTTTGTTGTGTCCGTTGTGTGGGTTGGAGGAGGAAAATGTGGAGCATCTTTTTGTTTTGTGCCCGGTTTCTTGTCTTTGGTGGAAAAAGCTTTGCGCTTGGCTTCGGTTTGATGAAACTTGTTTTTCGGGTAATCTTTTTAACCGTCTTTGTTCCTTGGAATTTTTATGTAGAGAAAAATTTAAGATGGCTAATAGTTGGCTTTTTGGGTTAGCTTTTTGTTGGGGGGTTTGGTTTTGTAGGAATGAGATTTCTTTCAATAATGTGTTGTTGCAAAACTTTGATGCGTTTGGGTTGATGAAATTAGTAGCTTGGGAGTGGTTCTTAAGATCTCATAATGGTAGTGATTCCTCTAATTGGGAGGATTGGAGAGTGTTTCCGGCTAGTAGTCTTTTGAGTTAGTAGGTGTGGTTGGAGCCGGTTGGTTGCTTTTCTTTTTTTTCTAGTTTTGGGAGTGGTCTTGGCTTCTCTCTTTTGTATCCATGAGTTAGCACCCCTTGTGCTTCTTTAATGCCATCTTTGTTTATAAAAAAAAAAAAAAAAAATTAAGATTTATATTAAACTTTGTATTGATATAAATTGTAAATGATTCATAGTCTAATTAAACTAATAAACTATATTAAAATTATAATTTGATCTAATCTAAACTTTAAAAACAGACTTTCAAGATGAGGATTGCACATCTAAACTTTTTAGAGACTATATCCAGACTTTTCTAATAGTTATCTCTTTCAAACCAAATGTGAAACAAAAATGCCTTAAGAAAAGAGGCTTGGTGAATCCAAAAAAATAAAACAAACAGAATATCAATTAACAATTCAAAGAATATGAACAAACACAAACATCACAACATCATAACCTTAAACTCCTCAAAACTAATTTTCCCATCCCCATCTAAATCAAACTTAGAAATCATAAGTTGACATTCATCCAAACTTCTAGAATCCCCCAATTTACAAAGCATTTTCTCAAGACTCCTAGGTGTTATACAACCACTTCCATCCACATCATACAACTTAAAAGCCTCTTTCAAATCATTCACCTTATCTTCCTCTTTTACTCCCTCCAAAAACTTCACAAAATCATCAAATCCCAATAGTCCATCGCCATCCGAATCCAAATTTGCCACCGCCGCCTCTGCATCCTCCGTCGATAGCTTCTCGCCGCCGATGGCTTCAACGCACTGCCGCAGCTCCGCCGGTGATATCTTGCCGTCTCCATTTTCATCAAACCGGTTGAATACACGTTCATATTGACTTACCTTCTCCATAACAACCATATCACAAATAATACAATTATTTTACATATGACATGCACGTTTATATACGTATATGATCTCCTCAAAATCTCAGATTCAAATTCTACTAGACACAAATTGTAGCAATAAAATTAATATATTTTTTTATGATATGAGAGCTTAAAAGGAAAAAAAAACAAGTTTCTTGTTTTGCTTCAAAAGATGCTAAAATTTGAAGGATGAATTTTAGGTAAAGTATTTATATAGATTAAATGCGCGTGGCGTATATTAATTGGTCAACATAATTAGTTAACTTGTACGACTAAGTACCTATATTGGAAATTTCTGGAAACTTTCTTATTAAATGTGATGTAGATGTATAAAAAATCACTTAATGGAATTTTTTACGGTGAGTTCTAGAATGTCAATTATAAAATAATTTATTTAATATTAATTAAATGGTTTAATTTGAATAAGTAAATTTTTATTCACTGCTGCATGTCTATTATTTTATTATTTTCTTAGAATTTTTAATTAAATTCAAAAAAATTGTACTAACAATTTTTGAGAAAAATATAAGATTATTATTAGTATTAACTCTTAAGAAAATGAGTGATGCACTTACCGTATAAAATAATTTTACGCTGTCAATCAATCACTCATGTATTTAATTACACCACACTTTTATTTTAAAATTTTTTTAATGACATGACAGATATTTATTTTTTATTGAATAACAGTGTAAAACTATTTTACACGCTTAGTGTATATCCATTGAACCCTTAACTAGACGGAAGTTTATTAGAAATACTTTGTTTTTATTCAATTGTGTGTGGAATGAGGAGCCGCCAAAGATTTATGCAACACATATTAAATAGAACATGATTCCCATGGTATTGATATTTTAATAAAGACGTGAGAACATAGACTTAGAATTGGAAAATTTGGCGACCGACTTTGAAGTTTCGAACTTTCTGGAAAATTGCTTAAGCAAGCAATATACGAATTACTCTATTCTATATTCTATAATACTAATAACTTACAAAAATGAACATTATTTTAAAACATGTATCATTTGATTCAATTTCTTTACGTTTTTATTGTAAATTTTTTCGTTGATTCTTTCATTTTTAAAAAACATTTTTATTTTCATTTAATACAATTTTTTAAAGTGCATCTACTTTTAAAAGACATTTTTATTCTCATTTAAAACATTTTTTTAAATATAAATATGTGCATTTAATATCTTGCAATTTTTATTAAAGTATAATTGGCAAAGTATTAAAAAAAGTAATAAGTAATAATTTTATTGATTTTAATGTTTTGTTTTTTTTCTTGATTTGGGAAGGATTTTTGGATTCACTAATAAAGGTGTTAATTGGGATTTGATGGTAATTTTTGTTTTGAAGGTTTTGATGCCCTTATGTTCAAGTTTGAGGGCAAGGTATTTGTACACACCTTAACTTTCAAGTTAATGACGACCGAAAGTGAGAGATTTTAGAGTTAAAATAGTATAAATATGTGTGAGACCTTCGTTAGACTTTTATAGTAGGGTTTAGGGTTTTTCATGGATCTAAAACCTTTTGTTGATTACAATTGTATGGGAGGACATGTGTTAGAAGATATCTAGAAACTCGATTTGGTCATCCTCCATCTCTTGGTGAATTAAAGGTCCTGCCAGAATTATCTTTAAGCTTTGAAAGTATTTTTTGAGATTTCAACTAATCATCTTTGAGCTTTTACACCTGGTTCAACCCTCAACCTACTTACACCAAACATTTACATGGGTTGATCTTGAGATCTTTATATCACTGACAATGGTATAAGATAAGTAAGATCTTGACTTACAATTACATCATAATTATGTCCAGAACAATAGAATTACACAACTCTACCTTAAGCCTATCACTCATAACACTAACATAATAAAAGTTGTACTAGCTAAAAAATTACTGATGCATACAATCCTTAGCTGGTAACTATTTTAGAGGCTTTAGTATGGTTGTGAGGTTAGAGCAAGCCCACGAGGGTGAAAAACTCTGTTTTAGAGGAGTTTTGTGTAAATGTGAGACTGTCTTGCTCCATCATAAGGTGAGGCATATATAGAGACATCTGGGCCTGGATTTGGGGACTCCTAAGTATTAATCGTCCCATCTTGACCATGAAACCCGGGGACAACCTACTTCTCAGGAACTCATGGGCATGACTACTTTCGCATGTGGTTAAGAAATGTGGACACGTAGTTGTGAGTGCCTACCTCAAGTAATTTATTTTGAGTCATGTCAAAACTAGGTCTTTAGAAGTAGAGTGTATTGGACGATATCCTCTTAGCCTAACGTACACAATTGTATGAAAATGTTTCCATAATCATTATAAACTTGTTCATATGGATGTGGACCAGTTTCCAAAGTCAAAAATATGGTTTTGGGTCAGTATGCATACGATAGATCGACGCATAGCTCTTGGAGGTCGAACTCCACTGAGTGGAAAAATATTTGAAACATTCTGCCACACATGCACCGACCTATGCACCGACCTAGAGATCGATGCACAGAAGTCACACGATTCTGCCACACATGCACTGACTAATGTATCGACCCAGAGGTCATCGACGCATGCTATGTTGAACAAACACCAGGCCTCACTGCCTTGTGTAGGACGACACATAGAAGTCCAGAGGTCGACTTGTCGCTCAATTCTAGGCATTTTTGTGCATGAATTTTCCAGTTTTTGCCTCCTTTCTCACACACATATAAATACATTCAAGCATCTTTTTCAAAATAACTTTGAAACTGTAAAGAGAGAAAATTGCTTCTCATCTTCATTATTTCACTTGTTCATTCATCAAATACACATAATCATTTTTGCTTGAGTGATCATAAATTCAAAGTGATAACGTCCAAGGTTAAGAATTTGTAGATTCCGATTGGGTGAAGAATTTTGGGGGATTCATTGAATAAAACCATTGGGGTTTTATCCTTTAATATCAGATTGATTTAAGGGTTTTTGGAAATAAGCTTTTGATTGGATTTAGACGAGTGAAAGCCTTGAAGAATGGTGGGTTAGGTCAACAGATTAATGGTAGATGGAGGACCAATCAAAGTTCTTGGATGATAACAATTTGCGATTACAAATTCAGCCTAGTGAAAGCCTTGAAGAACGGTGGGTTGGTCAAGGGAGTAGTGGTAACTAGAGGATTAATTCGAGATTGTTGGGCGAGTTGATCTTGTTTAAGGTCAAGGGGAGAGAAGATAAAGAATCGACATCAAAACTGAGTTTGTTTGTTTATTGCTTTAACTTCTCTTGTAAATAACATTTTGCAAAGAAATAGAAAACTATCTCAATTCCCGTT
Organism: Vicia villosa; assembly: GCF_029867415.1. Lineage (NCBI taxonomy): Eukaryota > Viridiplantae > Streptophyta > Magnoliopsida > Fabales > Fabaceae > Vicia > Vicia villosa. The sequence goes on along the minus strand of NW_026705642.1, from coordinate 410,608 downwards.
TGGAATTGGCGGCAGACGTAGCCGTAGCGAGGACGAACAGTGAATTGCCTAAACAAATCTTTGTGTTCCTCTCTCCCTATTTCTATATTACATGCTATTGATATTGGTTTACAATTGTTAACTCGATAACAATTCCAAGTGCTAAATTGTGATACAAACTGTTTTCGTATAGAGAATTGCAATTGTTAATTTCAATTGGATTTCACAATTAACCACATTTATATCACATTGACTTGTTAACTACTGCACGCCAACTGTTTGTGAAATTGTTTGTGTATAACAAAATTTGCACAACAAGTGTTTGATAAATTGACCAAGTCAATTTTTCAAATATATTTTAATGGAAGTAGGTGCTTGAGTGATTAATTGTTCAAATGAATATTTTTTGTAAAGCCAATTGATTCAAGCTTCTTATTATCTTTAGTAATTCTCACATTTATTTAAGGTTTAGCCGCATATCTGATTCTACCAATAGCGGTTCGGAATAGACGCAAGTCGATCCCGGAGCGCTTCCGCAAGCCATCTTTGAAAATATTTTAAAAAGTGAATAATTTTTTAAAGGGATCTATTCACCCTCCTCTAGATCATAAGCCTAGCGTAACAGTCGTTATCCATAATTTCTCATCGAAGCAAGCCATTGGTGAGGGGGAGTTGCACCTAGGCAGCATACCCTAAAATGGGTGTCTAATAACATTGGTCTCTATGTTAGCCAATACACACATTTTACAAATATATCGCTACATAGTCCCTCATGCACGAGGAATTGTAGTGTGTGAAATGATCAAACTTGTCTTCTATGTAATTTTGAACCTTTCCTTCTTTTTAAATGAGTCCTATAATTGGAGGCGATCCCTTCAGTTAGGGTGAGTCCCTTAGTTGAGGGTGAGTCCCTCAAATAGGGGAGAGTCTCGCAGTTAGGGAGAGTCCCTTAATTGAGGGCGAGTCTCTTTGTTAGGACAAGTCCCTTAACCTAGGTGAGTCTCTTAGTTAAGGGCGAGTCCCTTAGTTAGGGTGAGTCCCTCCGTCGAGGGCGAGTCCCTTAGTTAGGGATGAGTCCCCCGGTTAGGGGTGTGTCCTTCAAGAGCAGATGCATCGTGATGGGGGCTCTAGTACACCTCGAGAGATCGCATGAGTGTTATGTTATCATTCAATCAATTTTAGAGATGTCAAAACGTCAGGTAGTTATGGAAGCTCAATCATTTAAAGGAAAAGAAACATGTGTGGAATTTAATGCCACTCATGATGGTTTTCTTATGAAAACTCTGTCTAGGTTTTCCCTTACGTATGTACTTGACGTGTGTAACCTTTTCTACTTCTCAAACATGTTGTGCTGCTAGACAAGTATGTTTCTTGCATTCTTGATTTTTCCCTTATAAAGGGCCTTGGTTCATTTTTTTAGAAAAAACCTTTCCATCTCCCTCTTATTTTTAGAATTTCCATTGTTCAACAAAGGAGTCTCGCAGGTGTGGGAACGCTTTTTTAATCTTTAAACCGTGATAAGAGAGGAAAAGGTCACGGGGTGCATTAAGCTTATATGGATCCAAGTACTCTAGGGGTCCTAACGAGGATTTTCCAATCTCTTTTATTTTTATCAAGAATTGATGACGAAGAAGAATGCAAAACATGTCCATGTTCGAAATATTGTATCTTTATATTCTAGATCATAAAGGATCACAAGTTTACGTCAGAATATTAGGTTCTCAAGTACATGCCATGAAGATGATGCGTTCTTGGAACTGTGTTCAAAAACAGAAAGAGCCTATATGGCTACTCTAGATGGTTTATCTACCCCTTATTTATACTTGCACTTTCCTATCATCCATGAATTAAGGTTCTTGATACCTTTTGCACCATTTGAAGTGGATATTCTGGTGACTGCTAATGTTCTCCAATACCACACCTAATGTTGGATCATTAATATGGCCTTTGAGATCATTTGTCGCCACTTAGGTGTCTTCCCCATCGTTGGGGTATTGTTTTCTTTTTATAGTGTAGAGGTCATATGTTCCTGTGATTGGGTGACCCTATGATATTTTTCGGTAGAGGTTTGATGGAGCCCTATGCAGAATTGTATGAGAATTGGAAATATATATTATTTAGAGTTACAAGGTGAGATGGTGCTTCTATATTGACCACATAGTTAAGGTGAGATGATGCTCCTATTACATCTTTGTTGCTTGTCTACTAAGCTTTTGTTTCATTTATTATTGTTTATTGAGTCTCCTCTTCAATTGTACATATTTGGATTAATTTTTTAATCCATTTGTTTTATCATGAATAATTCAAGTGTTTGCATTTGAGTATGATCATCGTGTTTTAAGTCAATTGGTTGAGCTAATGGAACAAGAACTATGTTTGATGTTAGTTCAAGTTATTTGGGAAGTGAAATCTCAAATTATTTTGAAAAACATGAAAAATTGAGTTTTATTGTGTGTGACTTGAATCACTCACAAATCATGACTCAAATCAAATAAAGGAAAACATGAAGAATTCTGCATCTGTGACTCGAATAAAATTTTTCACTTGATTCGAATCATGCAAAACTGTGACCCAAATCACAAGTTGCACATGCTTGGAATAACACAGTTCTTGTTAGCCACAACCTAATTTTATTCGAATCACTACGTACACATGACTTGAATCACACAGTTTTTTTTTACATTTTCCTATTTGGCTCTATCCAAATTGATTCAAATTAGGATTTCAACATGACTCGAATCATGACCTTTCATGACACGAATTATACATATAACTTGACTCGAAACACAAAAAATGGGTCACTTATTCTATGTTGATCTTGCTCCACTCTACTTGTTCACTTGACTCAATTCAACAAATGTTCTTGACTTCAATCAAACAACCATTTTTCATCTACTTTTGTGCTTAATCTCCAGCACATATAAATCCTTGTCATCTCATATTTTTTATAACGAACTACGTAACAACAACTTCCATTTTTTGTAAACTCAAATATCTTACAAACAAAATTATTTCATCTTCAACCTCATGTTTTGAATTCAGATCTTAAGTGAGAAGATGTGTAATTGTTAGGAAAGACTTGTCCTGACACTAACATTTCTTTGAAGGTTGTGTAAATATTTTCAAGAAGCTTGCAAGATTTTTGTAGTTGGGATTGGTGGTGACAAATTCCAATGAAAAGAAGGAGTTTCTTCTCTCCAGGTTGACCTTGGTAGTGTTGTGCGGAAGCTTATAGAAAAGGTAGGAGTTCTTCTTTATCTTCAGAAAGTTCACCACTCAAGAAATCAGTGGGATCAAGGGGATTGCCAAATACAAAGACTTTAAGCATATTGGTGAAGCTAAAGAGTCAAGAAACAAGAATTGAGTAAAAAAATTGTAGAGTATTCGACATCAAGGTTGTATACAAGTCAAGATCCAGATATGTGATTTATTTCCTCTACTTATTATGGATTTTTTGATTGTATAAACTCGTGTAATATTTTTCAAAACATGTTATAAGAAAAACTTTCAATGGGAAACTATTGGAGAGTGGAGTAGGCTTCTGCGAGGACGATAGATCTGAACCACTATTCATATCGGTGTACTCTCTCTCTCTCTCTCTCTCTCTCTCTCTCTCTCTCTCTCTCTCTCTCTCTCTCTTGCATTTTAATTTTCGTATATTATTGCATATTTAGGTAATAGTTTCTTAGTGTAGTTTATCGTTAATTCTTGTTGATAGTGATTATTACATACTTTTAGGTTTTGAATTGGAACCCATTTGTGTTTTAGTAATGATTAAAATTTGCAAATTGTCATGTTAGTATCCTATAGTAATTGGACTTTGTAAAGAACACATCTCATGCAATTTTGGAATTTTCAATTCATTGTAGTTTGTAATTCTTTGGACACACTCTCTAATCAATCTGAGATAGTTGTTAATTGAGTAACTATATCTGTGATTAATTTCCAATTCAAGCATATAGTCTTTAGTTTTTACTAAGACTTCTGCTTTGAAAACTATGATATTTCATTTTGAAAATCGGTCAAACTTTTTAAAAGGGTCTATTCACCCCTCTCTAGACTGTTCTTCTAATCCGTATTCTCACTCAAAAATTGGCCTTAGAGCTGGTCTTTTGATCAAGTTTAAGAGACTCAAAAGTTTGGGAATATGGGTGACGACGATCCAAAGGGAGCGTACAATAGAGCGCCAATTTTTAAAGGCGAGAATCATGCTTTTGGAAAGGAAACATGTATGTACATTTACTATCAGTTGACAAAAATTTATGAATAACAGTTATCGACAGGTTTTTCATCCCTAGAAGCGAAGTTGATAAATTTATTAAACACCCAAAAGATTGGTTAGATGATGAAACCAAAAATGCTTCGTATGCCTTGAAAGTGAAGAATATATTTATCTCAAATTTAAGCGTGAAAGTATTATACTCTATTTCACATCGTAAGAGCGCATAAGTTATGTGAGACGCTCTTCAAACCCTTTACGAGGGAACTGAAGATGTCAAGGATTATAAGATCAACATATTAATAGAGGAGTTCGAACTTTTCCGTATGGAACCCAGAGAATCTGTGGAATCCATGCATACTTGTTTCCTCCACTTAATTAACAAAATAAACAACTTAGGAAAGTCTGTCTCTAACAAAGATTGTGCTACAAAATATTAAGATCAATGTGTAAGGAATGGCAACTGTAGGTTACCTCCATAAAAGAATATAACGATCTTCATACTTCGGACATCACAAAGCTGTTTGGGAAACTTAATTAACATGAAATAAGCTGAAACAACTCTTGGATAGCGAAGTAAATTTGAAAAGGAAAGATAAATGAAAAGAAGAGAAAAAGGATATTTCTTTGAACGTAACGTCATGTAAAGTGAATAATTCAAAGGGAAAAAGTGATCATTGTAGCGGATAATCTCCTAATGAAGAAGAGATGGGGGTTATTTGTTAGACGCCACAATCGATACTTGAAAATAAACAAGCTCAAGCATTTCGATAAAGGTTTGATAAATTTCAAAAAATCTTATCCGCCTAAAAGATAACATAAGAAAAAGGATGAAGATATCACATGTTATGAGTGAGAATAATAAGGACATTGTAGAACTAATTGTAAACTCAAGCTTCTCAATGAAGGACTTTGTTTTTATGAAGACAAATCTCTTAGTATCAAGAAGGCAAAGATGTTATTCAAACATAAAACATTTAGTTAAGACTATGGTTCAAGCATAAAAAAGAAGGTATAACAATAACTCTCACAAAATATTTAAGTCTTAGTTGCTCAAAATATCAAAATTCATTACATATCTTATCCATGCCCATAACACAAAAGTCTTAGGCAAATTTATCAAGTTTTCCTCTGTGCAATCGATTGCTGCATTGGTGCAATTGATTGCTCACTGAAGCATTTTCAAAAATATTGCTTAAAAACACTTAGCATATTTTCTGTCTTATTTGTGCAATCGATTGCTGTTTTTGGGCAATCGATTGCTCACTAAAGCTTTTTCAAAAATATTGCCTAAAAACACTTAGTAGATTTTTTGTCTTATTAGTGCAATCGATTGCTGTATTGGTGCAATCGATTGCTTGCTGAAGATTTTTCAAAAAATACAGTTGTTGGCCCTTGTGCAATCAATTGTTGTTTTTGTGCAATCGATTGCACCCTGTACGAATCTGAAAAACCAGTAGCTTTTTAGACACACTTTCATGCACCACTTCATGGAACCATTTCATTTCAAATTGACATTTGTTCATGGTAATTCATCATTCTTTTGCCATGTTTCAAAAGGGTGTTATGCACATATAAATACAAAGATTTTCAAATCATAAATTACCTCTTCCAATCAAACTCTTAGAAATCTTCAGAATTCACATTGTCATTCTTCAACCTTTATTCAAGATATTTTCTACACACTTTCATATTATCAAACCAGAAAATACTTGAGCAATCTATTACTTTAAGTACTTGTGAATTATTGTTATAGGAAGGGAAGATCAATTATATTTATACATCACTCAAAGTGATAATTATCCTACAAATTTCATATTCTTAAAAACTTGTTGTATTCAAATCTTATTTTCCAGGATTGTTGGAATTAAGATTACTTGGTTTTGTATTCCTTGTTGTCCAAGATTGTTGGAAGCAAGAGGTTGAAAGGGAGAGGATTGTTCTTATTTCAATTTGATAGATCCAAGAGGGTTGCTCTTGGTGGTTTGCTTGTTCGAAGATTGTAAGATAAGTCTTGGGATTAGGCTTGTACAAATATCTAACAATAGTGAAATCTCTTACTGCGTAAGGGGACTGGAGTACTCTCGGATTGTGAGGGGAACCAGTATACATCATTGTGTTCTTTACTTTTATGCATTTACCGCTTTCATCACAAATCAAAAACCAAAAAAGAATGAAACACGTGTATAAACTCTTGAACCAAACCAGAAAATAAAAACAAGTATTCAAAAACCGAATAAATTTTCAAATTCCTAATTCACCCCCTCCCCCCTCTTAGGCGCACTCTTAAACTTACACTAACTGCCTTAGTCTCACTAAGCATCATAAAAATAAGGATAAGGAATTACAAAAGATGAAGGGCAAAAGAGCCAAAGGTTATAGAGCCTATATTGCATGGGAAGAAGAGGGTGAAAGCTCCTATTTAGATTCCTGCTTAATCTCGAATGATGAATGTGCTAACCTATGTTTAATGGCACGAAAGAAAAGTGAAGACCCACGTGTATACACTTATGATCCTAAAGTTGAACTTTCATATAGAGAATTGTCGAAAGCTTTTAATGAAATGTATGTGGATTTAATATACGCTTTTAAGAAAATTTATCTCCAAAAGAAAACCATTTTAAAAATTAACAAATATGTTAATGATCTTAATAGTGCTTTGGATTCCTTAAAGGAAGTGCATACATGTCTAGTTGATGAGTGTTTTAATGTTTCTAACACTTTAGTTGAAAAGGTAGAAAAAGTGGAATGTGTTACTTTTCCAAATTTAATACATGAAATTGGGAATATCAAAAGACAATTAACACATATTATTCATTATCTACAACTAATTCTACTTCCTCAAGTGATATTGGGACCGTTTTTAAGAAAAAACCCTCAACTTACTAGAAGAAATAGAAAAATATCTCATCTAAAGTTGTATGTCATTATTGTGGTTATAAATGTCACATTATGCCTCATTGTCATATTAGAAATATCCAAGTTCCTAAGGTAAAATGACATGGATACCCGAGTGTTCTTTAACTACCCTTAACGAGCCAATTAAAATTGGATATTTAGTTTTATCTATTGATATTTTGTGCAGGAGTGTCTAGGAATATTAATGGAATCTCAGTACAAGTGAAGAGGGTGTATCAAATCATATTTTTGATTGTATTGTATTCTTTTTGTTATGTTAGTGTTGTTATTTGTTAACTTTACTTGTGTAGGAAGTTTAGTCCTAGATCATGGTAATTGGTATGAATGTTTCTTTCTTCTCTATCTCACGTAGTTACACTTAATTTACCTTAATTATTTTCATTTCATCATGATCATTCAACTATTTTTAATTTGCATCAAAATTTATTTTTCATCTACATCAAAATAATGTTTTAGTTGCATTAAATTTTTTTAATTCACCTTGCATTAAATGTTTTTCACAATATATTTGTTTTTGCATGAAAAGTTGCATATTTAATTTAGTTCAAATTTACATTGATGATATTATATTTTGTACCAATAATGAATTTTTTTTGCAAGATATTGCCTAGTATCAAGCTGTAAATTCGAAATGTCCCTCATGGGAGAGCTCACGTATTTCTTAGGATTGAAAATCAAGCAAGTCAAAGAAATAACTTTCATAAGCAAAACAAAATATTGCTTAGAGCTTATCAAGAAGTTATACATGCAATATTTGAAGAGCATCTCAATGCCCATGGCTTAAAACATGTTGATTTACAAAGACGAGAATGGAGTGGAGATTGACATCACCAAATATAGAGGTATTATAGGATTCATACTCTATTTAACCACAAGTAGGTTAGATATTATGTTTAGTGTGTGTATGTGTGCCAGATATCATGTGTCACCTAGGGAATCACACTTTAAGATCGTTAAAAGAGTTTTGAGGTATCTTAATAGAACCCCGCAACACAGTCTTTGGTTTCCCAAGGGTAGCGCATGTAGCTAAGTAGGTTTTTCTGATTCTGATTTTGTGGGGTGCAAGTCGGATAATGAAAAGACTGGTGGTATACATCACCTATTTGAAAATTGTTTAGTTTCTTGGTAGAATAAGAAGTAGCATAACGTTGTTCTTTCTACCGTTGAGGCTGAATATGTGGCCGCTGGTAGTTGTTGTGCACAAGTTTTATGGTTAAAGCAATAATTGCTAGATTACGATTTAAAACTTGGTTGTATTCCAATCAAGTGCGATAACACTAGCTCGATAAGCCTCTCTAATAATCTGGTACTCCACTCACGAACTAAACATATAGAAATTCGACACAATTTTCTTAGAGACGATGTTGAAAAAGAGGATGTTATTTTTTAATATGTTGATACGAAAAAAATCACCTTGATGACATCTTTAAAAAATCATTATCATCATAACCTTTTCAAAAGATCTTTAGGGAATTGGGAATATTTAATTGCTCGTGCTTTTAAATAGATTGTGATATTTGTTTAGTTTCCTTTTCTATTTGTATTTTTGTTTTTCTCTAACACTCTCTTGTAGTAAATCATAGTTCCCCGAACTATATTGGTATGTCTCGATAACTCTTGTATTTGGTTATATTGTTGTGTGTATGTTTGTTTTGTATATGTTCATTGGTTTGCTTATTACATTCTTTATTTCACTCATCCATCTCTAGCATGCTTATGATTGTTCATCTCTATATTTAAAGTCTTTTTAAGCGCGTATTATTAATTATGTGCATTTGAGCATTCATATACGTGTTCATTAATCTTGCATTCATAGTAGTTTTGATCACTTACATTTGTGTTGATATGTTGTTGCATGTATATTTGCGTGTTTGTTGCATGTAGCTGTTTATCTTTGTGTTATGTACCTGATCTATGATGTTGTATATTCTTATTAGCTTTTTTGCTCATTTGTTCATATGGATTTTTTTATGTTTCTTGTCATTTGTTGTTTAGACGCATTAATATTTATCTCTTTTTGATCTTGTCACATGGGGAGAAGTTGTAATGTGAGTCTAGAATTGTTTTATGTGTTTCATGATGTTGTGTGTGCAATGTTTCAGGGGGTGCCACAACCATTTATTTGCCTTGGCTCAAAGTTGGCCCAGTTCCAAGTGAAAGCTTGCTAAACATCAAAAGAGGGGAGACTGAAGTTGCATGTCTCTAATACTTTAAGGGGAAACCCAATACGGTTTTGTTGATTGTATCCTAAGCTTTCATTTTGTTTAATGAGTCTCCTCTTCATTTGTAGATCTTTGGATTAAGTTTTGAATTCACTCATTTTACCATGCGTAATTCAAGCGTTTGGTTTTAAGTATGTGTTGGTGTAAAGCCTGAAGGCTAATACTTTTACTACTTGTATAGAATAATTTATTAATAATAAAAGAAATTTCTTTAGAGTTAAATATGTTTTTAGTCCCTATAAAATTATCAAATTTTGTTTTTGGTCCCTATTAAAAAAATGACATGTTTTGGTCCCTATAAAATTAGTATCCACATAGTTTTAGTCCCTGGTATTAAATTGATGAGTATTTTTGAATGATTATTTTACATGCTTAGAACATTATAAGAAGTTCCTCGAAAAAGAGAAACTCAAAATTTGATTTCTAAATGGAAATTTGCATTACTTTTATCATTATTTTCTGAAATTTAAAAAATTCATATTTAATTCTTCTCAATTTAGAAATTATGTAATTTGGCCAAGAAATATTTTATATTATTCTAAACACGCATGAAAAAAATTATTCAAAATTCTAAAAGTTTAAGGATAGTTAAATAGTTTTTAAAATTTTAGAAAATAGCTGGAACTAAAATTGCATGCATAAAAATTTTGTAGGGACCAAAATATGTCTTTTTTTATAAGAACTAAGAATGAAATTTGAGATATTTTATAGGGACCAAAAACTTATTTAACTCATTTCTTCATTATTATGTTTATTTTTACAAAACAATAAAATTCCTAGAATAGCTAGTCCGTTTAATGAAATGTTAAGTGAAACTTAATCATGAGATCCCATTAAACATAAGGACATCTACTTAATATAAATCCAAGGTTGTCATGATGACAATCTTGAACACAACCCTAACCCTAAATCTAATGTGGCAACATATTAGAATTCTAATGCTTATGTGGCATCATATTAGAATTTAGAATTTCTATCACTCTTTTTTTAATTCTTCACACAAACTCCAATTAAATACCATAATTACTAATAATATTAAAATATATAATAATAATAATATAATAATAATAATAATGATAATATTAAACCACCACTAATAATAATAATAATAATAATAATATAATATCTAGCTAATAATAATAGTAAAATAATATGATTTAATAATAATATAAATAATATTGAAAATATTTTGACTAATTTTTCATTTTTTATAACTAATTAATTCTAAAAATTGATTAGAGTCAATACAATTGTCTCTTTTCAAAAAATTCATATTTTTTTCTCAAAATAATTATGAACTTTTGATTTCTAATTAAATAACATATTAATAATAATTACATAGTGATATTTTCTCAAATTTATAAAATATAAATATTTTTTATTTTTTTTATTATTGTTAGTTATTTTGAAAACTTTACTCCCTAATTGTATTTTACTAATTTGTCCCTACATTAATAAATAATAATAATAATAATAATAATAATAATAATAAACGAAATAATTATGATAATCATAGTAATAAACATAATAATTATAATTAAAATATTAATAGTAATAACAATAATAATAAAGAAAATAATAATAATAATAAATTATGATATAATATTGAACTAATAATAAATAATAAAATAATAATAATTATAATAATAAATATAATATAATATAATATTAAGCTACTATGATTAAAAATTATATTATTTATAAAAATTATAATTACTTATCTATTTGGCAATAGTAGAAAATATTAAAAATCTGAATACAATTTTAATATATATTAATTAAAATGAAATTAATAAATAATAAAAAAAATTAACAAAATAAATATTAATGTATATAAATAAATATTTTATATAAATAATTTACAAACAAGAAGAAAATAAAATAAACAATAATAATAACAATAATAATAAACAAAATAATAAATAAAATAATTATTATAATAAAAAATAATATTAAATAAAATAAATATTGATGTATTTAAATAAATATTTTGTATAAATAAGAGGAATCATGGGAAGCTCTCGTGGAAGGGGTAGACCGCCGAAGAAGATGACTCAATCGACGGGAACGAAACATGGAGATGGCTCAACTACGCCGGTGACTGCAGCAATACCGGAAGAACATGGGACGGTGATTACTGAATCGGATCTTGATAAGCAAGTGACGGATAGTGACGGAAAAGGGAAAAGCAAAGATGAACCTAGGGTGGAAGAACAGATGAAGACGAAACCTATTGGGGATCAGAACAAGCTTTGGGTTGATGTTATCAGTGGTAATAGGCAAACAACAAATGGAAAGCAACTTCAATTTGTTGCTCCAAAGATAAAGGAGGGAATTGTTGAAGTTGAAATTGAAGAAAAATATGTGGAAGCGGAAATTAGGTTTTGGGAGAACTCGTTGATCATGTATGTGATTGGTACCAATTTGAGCATGAATGCGATGAAGAATTATATGAGTCGTATGTGGAACTTTGTTGCGCTGCCTGACATGTTCTACAATGATGAAGGCTATTTCATACTCAAATTCAAGAATGGTGATGATAGAGATGAAGTTCTGATGAAAGGTCCATACACTTTTCAGAACAAACTAATGATTCTTTTGGAATGGAGGCATGATTTTACCATGGCAAAGGATATGCTCAGATCGATCCCAATTTGGATTAAACTACCAGGTCTTCCTCTACCTATGTGGGGTGCTCAAAGTTTAGGGAAGATTGGAAGTGCTGTGGGAATACCCTTGTTCACGGATGAGTGCACAGCAGAGAAACTTCGTGTGAGTTATGCTAGGCTTCTGGTGGAGGTGGATGTCACGCAGAAATTGTGTGAAGAAATTTCCATCAGAGACCATGAAGGGAGAGTAAGAAAACAGAAGGTTGAATATGAATGGAGGCCTCAGTATTGTGAAAGATGCCAAAAAATAGGCCATGTATGCTCCACTGATAAGAAACCTCCTATCAAAGTATGGCAAGCTAAGACAACAAAGGTAGATGAGGTGAATGAAGTTAGTGACTCGTGATTGGTGATAAGGGATTAGAGAAGGAAGATAGCACTCAGGAGGAGCAAGAGATAATGGACAAAGGTACATGGACAGAGATTAGGCGGAGGAAAGAAGATGGGAAGAAAGTCACATGTGATAACTCAGGTACAACACTCCATTGTTCTAATATCTTTGAGTCTTTAGGTGTTTTGAATGACCCTAGAGACATACCCTTGGGGGTGACATGATTGTGTCCTGGAACGTTAGGGGGCTGAACAAAGGGATCAGGAATCGAGAGATTAGCTCCCGTCTCTCTAATCTGAGTCCTGAGATTGCTATATTAGTTGAAACTAGAGTAAAACAAGATAAAGCTGAGAATATTAGGAAGAAGATAGGAGGCCAATGGAATTACCTTGATAACTATAACAAGCATGCTAATGGTAGGGTGTGGATTATGTGGGATAATAATAAGGTTGACATCAAGAGTATCTGTAGTTCTGAGCAGATGATACACTGTGGAGTTTATGACAAAAATGATAACTTCCAACACTGGCTTACTGCCATTTATGCTGATAATAAACTGGAAAGAAGAAGGAATTTGTGGAAGGATATAGAGAAGATCAACAGCACTCAGCAAGGTCCTTGGTGCCTCATGGGTGACTATAATAATGTTCTTCATACTGATGATAGAATTGGAGGGAAAGAGGTCCATGAAGGGGAGTTTTGTGACTTGGCTAATATGATGACTAAATGTGGTTTAGCTGATCTAGATAAGATAGGAGATAAGTACACCTGGAGTAACAAGCATGTAAGTGGAACCATTTACTCTTGCATTAATAGGGCCTTAGCTAATAAGGAGTGGTTTCATCAAAGGATGCAGTGGGAATTGCATGTGCTGGAGCCCAATATTTCTGACCATGCTATGTTGTGTCTCAGGAACAGGCAGCAGGATAGCAAGCCTAAGAGGCTTTTTAAGTTTCTTAACAAGGTGACTGATGTGCCTGAGTACAGAGAGAATGTGGAGAGGAACTGGAATAGGAGAGGGAGGAATGATTCTCATGTCAAGTTGTGGGATAAATTGTTAAGGCTGCATCCTATAATAAAGAAGTTAAGCAAGCCTTTTAGAGGCATCAACATGCAGATTGAGAGAGCCAGGAGAGAGCTGGAAGATGTGCAGAAGAGCATTGTGCAAGATAGAGGGAATAAGGATCTGACTAAGGAGGAGAAGGATAAAACTGATAAACTGATGGAGCTTCTTTCCATAGAAGAACAAATCATGAGGCAAAGAGCTAAGGTTAGCTGGATAAGGTTAGGAGATGGGAATAATGCATATTTCCATGCAACCTTAAAGAGTAAACAAAGTAATATGAGGATCCATAGCCTATGCACTGAGGATGGGAGAATACTTACTACTCAAACTGACATCACTGAGGAAGTAATTCAGTTCTATAAAAAGCTGATGGGAACTGCTCATGCAAATCTTGATGCTGTTGACATTCCAGTTTTGAGAAAGGGTAAGCAACTTGCTCATAATTGTAGAATTGACCTAAGTAAAGATGTTACTAATGAGGAGATTGTTAAAGCCTTAAATAGTATCAGTGATCTCAAAGCCCCTGGGGTGGATGGATATAATTCTAAATTTTTTAAGGCTTCTTGGAGTATAGTGAAAGAAGATGTTATCAAGACTGTTAGAGAGTTTTTTGACAAAGGGGAGTTGGATAGTAAATGGAATCAGACACTCATTTCCTTGATTCCCAAAAATACTGCAGCAAAATCCATCAAAGAATATAGACCTATAGCTTGTTGCACAACTGTGTACAAGATTATAGCCAAAGTCATGGCTAGAAGACTGAGTGCTATCCTGCCCAATATCATCAGTAGGAACCAGGCTGGGTTTGTTCCAGGTCAAGGCATACATGATCACATTTTATTAGCTTATGAATTGGTGAAGGGATATGGTAGAAAGGGAGGAATGCCTAGATGTATGCTACAAATGGATATTCAAAAAGCTTATGATTCTGTTGACTGGGGAGCCCTGAAGATTATTATGGCTGAAATGGGTTTACCTAGGAGATTTATCAACTGGATCATGTTGGCAGTCACCACTGTGAGCTATCAATTCAATATAAATGGGACCTTATCTATAAGAGTGCAAGCTAAGAAGGGATTAAGACAGGGAGATCCCATTTCTCCCCTCTTATTTGTTATTGTGATGGAATATCTTCATAGGATGCTTGATGATCTGAAACAAGATGCTGACTTCAGGTATCATAGCAAATGAAAAAATATAGGTCTGATTGAGTTGAGTTTTGCAGATGACCTATTGCTTTTCTCTAGGGGTGATGTGAATTCTGTTCAGAGTCTTATGAAGAAATTTTAGAAGTTCTCTAGGGCAACAGGGCTGGTTGTTAACCCTGCTAAATGTAAGTTGTTTTGCAGTGGTTTAGACAACATTCATGAAAAGGAATTGGTAGATATCACTGGTTTTTGTACTGGTACTTTGCCTGTTAAATATCTGGGGATTCCTCTGGAGAGCAAGAGATTATCTGCTAGAAATTGTACCCAACTGGCTGAGAAGATTGGTAGAAGAATAAATCACTGGTCTGCACATATGTTGAGTTATGCTGGGAGGATTCAATTGATTAGAAGTGTTCTCTTAAGCACTGCAAATTACTGGCTTCAATGCTTGCCTCTTCCTAAAGGTGTCATTCAGAGGGTAGATAGCATGTGCAGAAATTTCTTGTGGTCTGGAAAAGGAGAATATTCCAGAAAAGCCCCTGTTGCTTGGAGTAAAATTTGTGAGCCCAAAAACCTTGGAGGGCTGAATGTCATTGATTTGAGTAGATGGAGCAAGGCTTGCATGAGTAAGCTTCTGTGGGATTTATGCAGAGAAAGAGATAGTTTATGGATTAGGTGGGTTCATACCTACTACATAAAAGGAGCAAATGTTATGGAGGTGCAGCTGAAGCCTAGTTGCTCGTGGATGCTAAAAGCTATACTCAACCAAAGAGAAGAAGTGAGTCAAATGGCTGTTTGGAACAAGATGTTGACTGAGAATAAATTCTGCAAGAGGAAGATATAAAAACAGCTTCTCAGCAATAGGCAAGATGTGCCTTGGAAAAAATTGTTCTTTGACAATGAGGCAAGGCCTAGAGCAGGATTCACTTTATGGATGGCTTTCCTAGATCGACTTGCAACCAAAGCTAGGCTCATGAAATTTGGCATTTTAGACAATGATCGATGCAGTATGTGTTCTGATAGGGAATATTTGAATCATCTTTTCTTTGTGTGTAACAGGACCAGGAGTGTTTGGCAAGAGATTCTGTTATGGCTCCATGAAGATCATGTTCCAGGCAATTGGGAATGTGAGATGAAGTGGATGGTGGATCGATGTAAACACAAAGGCTGGAAAACGACCTTGCTGAAAACAGCATTTGCAGAGACTATTCATGCTTGTTGGTTGTATAGAAATAGCTTGATTTTTAAGAGTGATGATATAGATAAGAATACTCATAGAAATATCTCTAAAGATATCATAGATAAAATAGTACAAAGTGTTTGGAATAAACCTAAGCTTAGAGGGAAACTTGTTCCTTTCCTTCTTTGACTTGATTAGGTTCCTTTGGTTTGAGCTGGGCCCTATGGGCCGCTTATGTACATAACTGTTTTTTGGAATTATATATATAATTTCTTATTCTTCCAAAAAAAAAAATATTTTGTATAAATAATTTATAAATATTTTGTATAATAATAATAATAATAATAATAAATATTAAAAAATAATAAATAAAATAATAGTAATAAAAAATATTAATCAAAATAAATATTAATGTATTTAAATAAATATTTTGTATCAATAATTTATAACCAAGAAGATATAAAATAAATAATATATTATCATGATAGCTAATAGATAAATAATTATAACTTTATAAATAAATTATCGATTTTTATTTATGATGCAATGTCAACAAAAAAAATTAGAACTATAATCACGATAGGGCTAATAGATAAATAATTATAATTTTATAAATAAATTATCGATTGTAGATTATTTTATAATGATTATTAAAATAATATGGTCAATTTATTAGAGAGTGAGTTTAAAATGAGAAGCTTTGTGATGACGCGATATCAATAAATTTATTAAACTTTCTTCTAATTCATTCTTATTGCAATAAAGATTATAAAAGTGAAGATTTTTTTTTGTAGAATGTAAAAAAATTAATGCAACGGTTACATGTTTTTTTTAAGAATAAATTTAGCATTTAACAAAAAAATTTAATAAGAATGAATTTAAATGTAACTGTTAAAAAAATTTTATTGATTTTTTTAAATTCTATTAAGTGCAATAATAATGAATTAAAGATTTCTGAATAGAGAGAGTAAAAACTTTCCATCTTCTACCTTTTAACTTATTCCAAAAAAATATTATTACTGTAACTTTTTTTTTTTGAATATACGTTATAATTTTTTACTTTTCAATTACTCTCTCTTTTGAATTCGATGTATTCATTATAAATACCTCAAAAAATGGTCTTCAATCTCAATTTTTTTTCATTTCTCTTTTTTAATTTGTTCTCTAGGTTGTCTCTTTCAAGAAATATACATCCAATCATGTATATATACTAAATGTTGAATATAGATATTGATTTTAATTTTGATTTGTAATCACTTTATAAAAGCTGCAATTTTTAGCAGCTTTTTAATTTTGTATTGTTATTTTTGTTTATATTTATTAATCTTCATATTATCTTGACTCTTCATAAGTTAATGTTTGATTTTGATTTGTAATCACTTTTTAGCAGTAATTTTGTAGCAGGATTTTAATTTTGTTTTGTAATTTTTGTTTATCTTTCTTAATCTTTATTTTGACTAACTCAAGTAACTTGATCTTATCTTCATATTGTTATTTCAATTGCATCTTTAGTGTTCAAGAAATCGATGACAAATGACCTTTTAGAGGTAAGTTTGTCTCTAACCATTTTAATTGCATCGACTAAATTTGAAACTATAAAATTTGACTTAAGAATTTTTAAATATAGGAGATGATACTATATATAATTAAATAAATTTAATTTTAAATTGTAAAGTTAAATTATACTAATATGTTGATAATAATTATATTTTTTTTAATAATAATTATTATTTGATTCCAAAAATTATATTTTTTAAATATATTTATTTTATCATTTTATTTTCAATATCTTTAATGTATTTATTCGTTTTATTAAAAAATCATATATAAGATTTTTTTAATCAAAGAAATATATTTGGAAATTGCTAATTGTTAGCTGAAGATTTCGTTTAGAAAGAATATCCTTTGAAGAGTTACAATTCGAAGGAAGATGGTTACTGATGACCATTTCTGAGTTTAAAAATGGCTACTGATGGCCATGTTTCGAGAATGTTGGTTTGAGTTGGAGTAAAGATGGTTAAACTTGGAGCTAATTCGAAGAAGATTATCTTTAACGACTTAAACATTTTTTGCGAAATACGTAAAGTACTGAAGCTTAACGTGTTTTCGTGGTATTCTCAATTCTGATCACGTTGCCACACGTCGAAAGAGGATTCAGGCGGGAGGATTTGAATTTCGAAGTAGTTTGTGTAACTGCATTAAGACAGATGGCATCCCAGGGATTCTTGTGGGCAACATGGCATCAGATTAGTGTAGGACCGTTAGGGTCGAATGTAGTATAAATAAGGGTCTTAAAGTTAGGATTCCGTGTGTTCATTTTGTACAAATCACTCACAAACCACTCAAGTATCAAGTGTTTAGAGAACGAGTTCGCTGAGAAATGTACGTATGACACCAACACTAGTTTAATACATTTGTATTTTTTCTTTATTCAAGCATCTTTTCATTATTACTGCTTTCATTTACTTCCTGTTATTTACATTCCTGCACTTCTTTATTTCGTCTAACTTTCATTTCGAAGCATTTTATATTTCTGCATTTTACATTCTTGCACGTTACATTCCTGCACTTTACATTTCTGCAGTTTATACGCTTTTCTTTATATTTCTTCGTCGAAAGACATACTTATGTGTATAAAAAGTGTTGTTTTTAAGTAAACATTCACATGATCATATCATAAACAAGTTTTCTCGAAGCCAGAACAAACAAGCATGAATCAAATCATATCGAAAGACAATTGTTTGACTATGTCCTAGGATCAATCTAGTCATTCCTGCGAGTAACAAAAGTATACTTTATAGTTTGGAGGACTAGCGGTTGTTTACCGGAAATCACCGTAAACAAATTGGCACGCCCAGTGGGACAGTGTCAAACAGATTGTTATTAATTGATTGTTTTGTTTTGTCTAGAAAATATCAAGACCTTGTATGAACCTTAGGAACGGTAAGTTAACCTACAGTGCACAACCGATTCCTAAACGAAGGTACAACAAGAAAATGGTCAATGCGGCCAGTGGAGGGGGAGATCAGGATCCCCCACAAGGGTCAGGAACAGTAGCGGCAAATTCTACACATGTTTCGACTTCTACTCAAGAGGCGCAGGCTATACCGGTTTCGACAGGATCTGAACCTATAGGTAGTTCCCAGGCGATACCCGAAAATACTACAGGGACGACTGTTATACCCCAAAACTTGCCCGCATCTTTTTTCAAGAAAACTTCAATCTAAAAATTAAGAGTTTCATATAATCTTGGATTTTCATATCCTGATTTATGAATACTTGGTTTTTAGAATTTTTCTTATACGGTATTTTGGCTCGCTGTTGGATTTATTCTTACGCAAACGCCAATTACTGTTTATTACTTCACACACGCTATTTATTTGAGATTCATTTACAGATAAATAGTACTAACGCAATTGGTACAGAGTTAAATCTTTTGCAGGCGCATAGTTCGGGGATTCAGACTGTACTGGTAACAAATAAATTATTATTATCTTTTGTTTCCCACTAATTTTTGTACTATATTCCATTATTTTCAAAATCTTTTCCTTTCTATTCAAATCTCTTTCTTTCAAAATCAAATCCTAACTTTATTCTATGCATCTCTCTTTTTCCCAACACTATCATACACTTTCTTTCAAATCCTACTTCCACTCAAATTCTCCTTTTTTTTGTACGGAATCACTTCATTCCCCAACGTCTCTATCTTTCTTTTCATTCTATAAATACTTCTCATTTTTTTTTCATAAAATCTCACATCAAATTCTAACTCATCTCTCAAATTTCTACTTCATATTCATTCTCTCTTCTTCCCCCGGTAAAAATGGCGAAGCGGATAGAGACGTGTTTTCTTATGATCATCACCGTCGTGGTGGTAATCATGTCCTTCTTCTGTCTGCATAGCTAGGGGTGCTCGCGGTGCGGTTTGGGTGGTTTTGACGAAAAAAATCATCCGAACCGCAAGAGAAAAAATAGTGCGGTTTGGTTTGGTTCGGTTGACTTTTAAAAAAAATCTGAACCAAACCAAACCAAACTAATGCGGTTTGGTTTGATTCGGTTTTTTACAAATATTTTATTGAGCCATACACACACACACACACACACACACATATATATATATATATATATATATGACAACATAATTTTATATTTAGACATTCATACACTAACAAATAACAACTAAACTCGTCATATTTTGACAACAATTTTCCATGTAATATGTAAAAATTAAATTAGAAAAAAGTGGAATATTAAACATAAAATAATAGCATAAAACAATATAAAATTATTATAATGAAACAAAAAAATAGAAGAGACGAAAGATTAGTGAAGGTGAAAAATAAAAAGAAAAAGAGTTGAGAGATTAGAGAAGAAGATGTGCGATAAAAATGAAACTGAAATACGGAACATTTACATAAAAATGAGAAGGTGAAAAAGAAAGAATATAGGAGAGTAAAGATTATAGAAGAAGAGGGAAGATGTATGTGGCAAAGAAGGTGAAATAATGTTATTAGATATTTGAGAAGATCGGGACTGAAATTATATGTGTAAGGATGAGAAAATTGTTCGTATTCATAAGGCTAATGTATAATAGGTTTAATTTTGGGTTGAATGTGAGTTAAGTAAAATTTAGGTTGTAACATAATGCGGTTTGATTCAATATTGTTCGGTTTACAAAATACAAACCGCAAACCGAACCAAACCGTGCGGTTTTGTTTAAAAATGACCCAAACTAATCCAAACCAAATGCGGTTTTTTGCGGTTCCGGTTTGATTTGGTTTGGTTTGCGGTTTTCTATTGGGTTGGTTTGGTTTTGAGCACCCCTATGCATAGCCCTGAAAAATGTGGACCTGGGATGTTGACACTCCCAATCATTTACATGTTACTGTTTGTAGCATGGGTTATTAATCGTCATTCCTAAAGTTTGCCGTATCTCTTATTTCTTAATGTACCGTTTACTCGTCGTACTGTTCATTATAGTATGTAATATTTGCACTTTCAGTATTAAATGTCGTACTATTTGTCATATTGTTGCTTAATTATCCAGATAATATTTTGTGTGTTTTCTGCCAGTTAAATATTTATTTTTCTGTGCATTTAATGATTTTCAGGGTTATTATCGGTAATTTTGCTCGCATACAGTACATATTATTTATTTATTACGTCTGTGTTTTTCTAACAAGTCATGTAAATAAATTTTCATCATTAACACAAAACAAAACCAAAAACAAAAACAACAAAAATATTAACTTTGACTGTTGAATTTTCACTTTAACTGCTACATGCCTGAACAGTCAGTTGACAGTCAAACCGCTGACAGTGCAATTCTCCGTGTTTTGTACCATCAATTAAATCAAAATTTTGCATTTCAAAATTCAAAGATTTTTGTCCTAGAAGTCTTCTGAATATCACATGATTAGCAGAGACTCAGCACTGCACAAAAATCAGGTACGCTTAACTGTTTCCTACACAAACAGTCCCTAACTAGGGTTTCTTGTTTTTTCAGGAGAACAAGTTTTTGAGACCTCAAATGGATTTCATGGACCTCCATATATCTCAAAGTACCACCATACAAATTTTCAAACTTCAATTCACTCAGACGCATAGTCAGCAGCTCAAACAGTCAACAGACGACCCGTTTGACCAAAAAAGTCAACAGACAGTCAAAAATGAAATTTTTTGTCAACATCCATATTTTGTCAAAGGATTCATCATTTGATCATTGGTTGATCATAATTCATCAAGGAAAGATCAAAAATCAACAAAACCCTAAGTTTCAAAATTAGGGTTTTCTCCTAAAAAGTCAACTAAACTTTGACTGGTCATAACTCTCTCATCCTTCATCCAAAAAATTCAAACCAAAGCTCATGTTGAATGAAATTCAATTATATTTCAAATGCAATTGGTCCCATGGTCATTATATTCACCATTTGAAAAATATGGACAAAGACATTACAGGTCATTTTCAAAGTCAACAAAAAGTCACTTTTTTCAAAAGGATACACAAGGAGCATGGAAAATCATTTTGACATGACATTGGTTAGAGAACTCTTTGAGGTTTCCAAAAAGTACAAGATCTCCTTCATATGATAAAAATTGAGGGATTTATGCTTTGTTGAAGTTGACCATTTTTTGGGAAAATGCATGAAATCAACATTGATCAAAAATGTTTTTTTTCTCCAAATGAGACCCAATTTCCATGGTCCAAACATGTCTCCCATGATGTAAAGGGCCTCCCACGACCAAGACAAAGCCCATAGCATTTTTGTTTCTTTTTTTGATTTAATTTTATCCCATTTAAGATTAAATTAAAAAAGGAAAATGGAAGGATAATGTGTAGCTTGAATCTTAAGCATGAGTCATCAAAGGTAGCTTATCTTCTGCAGCAAAAGGAAGTACAAAGCAAGAGAAGTAAAGGAGAGCAAGCTTTGGTCAAAGTTTCAAAGATTTTTAATATTTAAAAATCAAAGTTTCAACAAAGCTCATCAATGCTTCTTAGCTTCAATTTTAAGCACATCCTAGCTTATAAATGAAGTAGCATACTCCACAAAGAAGAAACACACGAAAATATAGCAAAGGCATAGCAAGAAACTTCATAAAATTCTCAAAAATTCCATAACTTTGTAAATTTTCGTTTTCTATATTCCAACCATTATCAATACAAACAAACACTTCCAATCATCTTCTAAAGTAATATAGAGTAAGAATAAACTCTTTGTATGGTCCCATGAGAGTCATAACGCATGTATGGTGTTTCCCATGAGCATACACATATAACTTTCGTTTTCGTATGCATGCTTGATAAAAATAAAAACTAACCACTTGCATGGACTCATGGCATGCTATAGAGTAGATTTGAGTGATCACATGTAAGCTTTAACGTGGTTTTGAAGCTCCACCATTTTTGAGCTTCAAACATGTGAAGCTTTCGTTCTCCATGATACAAGCTCCAAATGAAAAAACTAACGACGCTATCATGTTCAGAAGGGTCCATTTAGGTGATATGGGTGGCCCTTGTTCTTTTTTATTTTCATTTTGTAGGTCATTCAAAAGGTTAAAAAATTGAAAGCAAAATCCGCAGGTAAGTTTGCAGGAAATTCCGCAGGTACAAAGGAAGAAGATGATGAATAGTAAGGTGGAAAAGTTGACCGCTCGCGTGGCACTTTCCCTTCCTCTCATTCGCTAGTCAACTTGCGTGTGGGCCCAGTCAGAAGTTTGAATTCTCCTTGGATTCAGCGCATGTCACCCACTATCATATCATGTTCCCTCACAATCTAAGCCATTAAATCATGATCTTAACATATCCAACGCACCAAAACGCACCCCCATGTCATAGACTCTCCAATCAACCACACATGATCATATCTTTTTATATTTTCTATTTTTATTTTATTTTCTTTATAAAATTATTTTAAAATAGTTCTAAAAATCCAAAAAATACACAAAAAATATTTTTAAGTTGATAAAATAATATTTTATTTTCTGATATAAAAATATTTTATTTTTCTTCATAATTTAAATATTTTGTATAATTAATTAGATAATAGGTATATATTTATCTTTTAATTATTCCAACCCATCAAAAAATCATAAAAAAATTGTTCCTTATATTAAATAAAGTTTACATATTATAAGCTAATTTTGTACATATTTAGGATAATTTTCTCTTTATGTTTTAATTATTTGTGTAATTATTTGTATAATTATATGATTATTTAACTTAATAATTTCAAAATCAACTTCAAAAATTCCAAAAAAATTAGTTTTGTCTTAAAATTAATTAACAAGTATTTTGAACATATTTTAAACTTAATTTTTAGGTTTAAATTTTATTTCCATCTTTTTCTCATTTTAATTAAATTAATCATGCATTAATTCTAATTAAAATCAATCATCAAAAAATCCAAAAATATTTCTTTTATTTTCTTGCAATTTAAATTCATAGATCAAGTGTATAGGTTGTCAAATTCATGTAAATAGCGTAGTTTATATTCCCGCAAAATCGATGTAATAGCGTAGATTTACTTTCCGCATTTTACATTTCCGCATTTTAATTTTCAGTACATATAAAACTGCGTGTATGCCAAAGATTAAAATTGAATCGTTAGATCACTAACTTCAAAGATAAAATATCTGAATCAAAACACAATCACATTTGCACCTCTTAGAGTAATCCCTCTTTTACTCTTTTCAAAATCAAAATCAAATTCTACTGTTTCAAATGCAAAATCGAACTTTCGTTTACATCCGGTAAAAGGATGGTTTTTTAAAGGAAATAGGAAAAGACCTTATAACTTAGGGTAGACCTCCTAATTTGCTTGCTCAAATCAAAACAAACAAATGTCTCTTATACTGTTTTTTTTCAAAATAAAACTTTCAAAAAAGACAATACTTTGTATATATCCAAACGAGGATCATTACGAAGTTAACGTTCTTTTTTTCAAAACATCTTTTCGAAAGATAAGACACTTTGTATACATCCACACAAGGATCATTACAAAGTCAATTTACAAAAGTATTTGAAACCATATACAAGCATTTCAAGGCAAGAGAAAAGTAATTCAAAAGAAGTGAGCTAAGCAAATTAAAGAGCCCATGGATAACCATGGATACAAAGGGTGCTAATACCTTCCCTTTGTATAACCTACCCCCTTACCCAGAATTTCTTAAAGGTCTTTTTCTGTTTCTTTTATAAACCTTTCCTTAATTGGATAAAATAAAATTCGGTGGCGACTCTCTGATTTTCAAAGACACAAAAGCAGAAAGAAAAGAGTCAGTTCGCGTATCTCTCCGTGAAAGGTACGGTAAAAAACCGAGTGCATGACAGAACTGGCGACTCTGCTGGGGATCTTACTTTCTAAAAAACAAAATGTTTTCAAAAGGGGTTACCTTTAGAGTTTAGATCACTTCGATGTTTTCAATTGCTTGACTTGATTGCTCTATTTTTCAAAGGTTTGTTTGGGTATTTTGCTTGTGTGAAAGATTCTAACCCGAATCTCGAGATACCTTAAGTATGTGACAATAGACCAAGGAAACTGTACGGCATGTACCGATACGGTTGATCTGGTAGTCACCGTTAGTGCGATACTTTGGTTTATACTGATGTCCCTTGAAAACGATCAAGGAGTATATTAGGCTTCCAAAATGTCATTAAACACTAATTTGTCTTAGAACCTTTTAGTTGAACTTGACTTGTGGCCTATTAAGTGGCTAGCTTTGAAATTGATCGAAGTTAGTTATCCTCGAGGAATATTTTTGATCGGTCGTTCGAGCGCCGTATTGAGATGTTGTCTCCAAGGATCATAGAACCCGAATACTATTCTAGGACAGGTTTTAACCAACTCAACTTCAGTGGGGAGGGTATCACCTATGAACTTCATGCAAGCCTTTAAACCTAAGGCTATTGTTTGGTTTGTTTGTGTTTGCCACATGTTTGACATCATAACATCATAAGCATCATAAGCATATCATTTTTTCACTAACCATTTCTGTCGCACGCTCGCGAAAAATGAACAGAGTCGCCACCAATATATTTATCCCATAAGGGAAAGGAATATCAGAAAACCTAACAAAGGATAAGAATAGGGTCTCGCGACCAGAGAATCTAGGTACGGGAGTCGGTTACGCAAGGGGAAGGTACTAGCACCCCTCACGCCCATCGTACTCGATGGTATCCACCTATGTTTATTTCTATCTAAAGGGTGTAAAACTATGTCTATGTCTAAATGCGAATGAATGCAAAATGTAGGGAAAAGAAAGGATTGTACTCGCACGGGCCCTACCCCGCTGCCTACGTATCCTTTTCAGGAATCAGAGTTACCGTAGCTCGGCTCACGATTTTCTGTTTGTTTTTGTGTTTTTTAGTTGGGCGGAGTTAACGTTCACGCTCTTGCACAAGGGATCGACCTACGATGCGTACGAGCGGAAATAACGGTGCCCTTAAGAGAAGAAAGAGAGAGATTGGTTTGTGTTTTTTAGGGTAATTCCATGATGACAAAACCCACTACAAGGCTTCGCATCACTTCCTTACTTTGTTTTAAATCTGATCATTTATTAGTGTTTTAAGTGTTTTTGGTTGGTGTTTTTTAAAGGGAATTTATTTGTGATTTAGATCATACCAAAAAGAGTTTTGTTTTGCATATTTAGAGAACGCACATCGAGGCCTACGCCACAATCGTTTCTCTAAATAACGGTTAAGAAATACATCGAGGCTTCACACCTCAATCATTTCTTCTCCGCTAAGTAAAGGAAATACAAAAAGGAGTTCTTTTGTGAGTATTTAGAGAATGCACATCGAGGCCTACGCCAGGATCGTTTCTCTAAATAACGGTTAAGAAATACATCGAGGATTCACATCTCAATCATTTCTTTTCCGCTAAGTAGGAAAGAACATATATCGGGGCCTACACCCCAATCATTTCTTTCCTACTATGAAATATAGTAACGGTATGATCTTCATCGGTATTTATTAAGTATTTTAAAAGTTAAAAAAAGGAAAAGAATGAAGGAAGGGAACTATTTCTAAATTCTAGTCTAAGTTGTCCATACAAGGGAATCAAAATAATAAAAGCTATACAATTTATTAAAAGGAACTACACATGGAATATGTAAAGGGAAGTCAACATACGAAAATAAAATTGAGAACTATGACGAGTAAATGGTATTCACGAACACACATATATCGATTAAATCTATACCAAAAAAAACAAGACTAAAAATCAATTCCTAAGTCTATTAAAGGATTATTTACAAGGAAATATTAAAACAAAGAATATCAAACATATTGTGAAGAAAAAAACTTATTAAAAGGGTTAAAAACAATTAGCAAAAAAATAACAAAAATCAAGGCAATTATTTAATCGACCTAAAATACCTAAAATCATTTTTTATACCTTTTCATGTTTGAGTCAAAATTGGAATTATGAGCTAAAAATAAAAGCAAAACAACAGTTAAAATGAAAATCTAATCTACACCGCAGGGGGTGTATCAGTAGTTTCAATGTGAACTAAAACTAGTTAGGCAGAAACTGGGCCTGATTCGGATGGGTGTGAAGAGCATGGATGCCAGGCCCAGTTTCATTGAGGCGTATGGTGTATTAGCAGATTATGGGTGTGTCACACCCTAAATTTTGACATAAACTTTTTCATCTGATTCTTTTGCATTAGCATCGATCGATTCGTCTACATCCAAAATAAGTTTCGACTCCGCACATTACATTTCAAATCAGCATGAAATTTGCAATTAGTTTCTCATCATTCCAATTAGTAAATCATTTTAAGTTTTGCATATTTTCATTAAATTTTTCATCTTGAGTTCAATTTTATCATTTGCATTTCTATTCACCTATTAATAAATTAAATCTTGCATTTTTCCTTTTGAAATTTTATTTAGATTGATTTAATAATTAAATTATTATTTAGTTATTATCAATTTAGATTAAAATTAAAATAGAAATTATAAGATTCATATTGTATTATATGCATTAAATTCTTTTTATAGCATTGTTACAAAGTCCATGAGGTCCATTACAAAAAAAAGGAAAATAAGTCCAACCATTGGCCTATTAAGACAAACAGCAACCAAAAAAAAGAGAAGTTGTTGTTGTTGTTGTTGTTTCTTCCTGAACCGCAGGGCATCACCACCACCAACCTGTACAAAACAACAAAAAAAAGAGTTGTTCTGCTCCACCTCTTCACCACCCTGCTACACTATGCCAAAGCCTTGTCCAAAACCTGTAAAAATGCTGACCAAACCAGTCCAAACTTTACACTCAAATAACCAAAACAAACCTGCATCAAGAAAAGCATAACAACAGAGCATCATATTTGTTCAAATTGATCCCAATTTTCCCCCCAAAATTCTCATCAAAACCCTAATCTCCACTCTATATAAACAACCATCCATTCACACAGAAAGGGGGAACGACGAATGGAAAATACACTCTGAACCTCTGCAAAAATTTCCCTAAAAAACAACACACCATAACCACAAACTTCAACTCACCAGAGATTAAATCTCAGAAACCGCAACCTCACCCTCATTCACGCACATAAACCTCACCACAATCGTTGAGACTCAAATCAGAAACACCCACTCAAAACCTTCTCTCAACCAAACTTTAATCTCACGACCCTCACTCAAACTTCAAACAGCCACGCACAAATCCAAACAACAATCAGCAAACGCATAGAAACACAAGAACTCGAAGAACAGGCGGACGAAAAGAGACAAAGAAGGAGAGAAAAGAATAATAGATTGAAGAAGAAGCCAAGAGGTAAGAACTGAGTCAAGAACACACCAGAGCATATAACTGTCATTTATCTGTTGATTTTTGTTGAATTTGTTTTCGGAAATTGCAATCATGTAATGAAATCGTCGGGGACCGATGTCGGGGTTCAGGGTTGTTGCTTTGTGTTTATGTTTCATTTCTTTCTGTATTCCTTGCGTATTATCGTTATTGTTCGAACGATAGCGAGCGAGTGAGAGATCGAGGGAAACGAAAGCGAAATCGAGAGAGAACTGAGGTCGTTGTTGTTTTCATAGTGAGACGAGAGTGACGTTGTTATTACTCTGTTTTCTTGTTGGTGCGAAAGATCGAGAGAGCAAGTGAGGGAGAGAGCCGATTTTCCCTGTTTTTCTTTTCTTCCATGAAAGAAGCGTTGATTTGATTCTAGGGTTCTCCCAACCTTCCTTTCACTTTCGGTTTGGGCTTCATGACCCGGCCCAAGTTTTGTTTTGATGCAACTACTATCTCAAACTCACACACCCCATTTCATAATATCACTTTACCCATTTTATTTTTATTTTAATTTTAGTTTTAGATTTAAACATAGAAATAAGTTTTTACTTAGAATAATTTTCAAAACCTCAAAAATGATTTTCATTTAATAAAACTTCTCGATCCAACGTCGAGTCCGTTCCATCTTCTCACAAGAAAACTTTAAATTAATTCAAATTCATCACTTCATTTTTCGCCCAAGCGCGAAGTCTTTTCATTGCCCAAGTGCAAAGCTCACCCAAGTGTGAATCTCATTTCAAAAATTGTCTTTTCCGCCCAAGTGCGATTAGACCATTTTCATAAACCTTAAAACGCTTGATCCAACGTCAAGTTATTAACGCAAAATCTTTATTAATCAAATCAAAGTGATCAAGTGACAAGAAGTGAACACCTCTTGAATACCTTGGTCCTTTGAATTAAAATCTTTCTTAATCAAATTAAGAGATTAAGTGACAAGAAGTGAACACCTCTTGAATACCTTGATCTTTTGAATAAAAATACATTAATCAAATCAATAGATCAAGTGACAAGAAGTGAACACCTCTTGAATACCTTGATCTTTTGAATAAAAATATATTAATTAAACTTGGACAACAAGTGACAATGGGACTCGCTCCTGTTGAATACCTTGGGTAAAGGACGCGCTAGGTGAACACCTTGCTCAAATACTTTACTAAACGTCCGCAAATATCCATCCTAAAATCAATCAACAAATTCGTAGTTCTTAGAACTACAATCGCTCTGATTCTTCCATTGAAGATATGTAGGCACAAGACTCAATTGTCTTGGCGAGCACACTAAATAAAAAAATATAATTTCGTAGTCTCGAACTACGATTGCTCTGACTTTCCCCATTGGGAATACGTAGGCACAAGACTCAAACGTCTTGGCGAGCATAATAATAAAAAATCTTATCTTTTTCCTCCACAATTAAAAACCAGAAAAAAACATGTTCTTTCTCTTGATTAAATAAACATAGACTTAAGCTAACACTCGATTGCGAAACGACTAAATGGGTCCCATCGAGTACGATGGAGGTAAGGGGTGCTAATACCTTCCCCTTGCTTAACCGACTCCCGAACCCAAATTTGGTTGCGAAGACCATCTTTGTCCATTTCATTTCATTTGTGGGTTTTATCAATATTTTCCCTTTCCCATTGGAATAAATAAAATTTGGTGGCGACTCTGTTCGATACAATTTCGTGGCGATGATTTTTTTGACCCGCGACAGCTGGCGACTCTGCTGGGGACATCCTAAGAGAGTCAACCCTAGTTTAGTTCATTTTGCATTTGAGTGTTTGCTTTTGTTTGTTTATTCTTATGTTCTTTAGGCTTATTCTTACATTCTCTATGTTTACTCTTTTGTTGTTTATGTTTATTTAATCTTGCTTTGTCGCTTTTATTTTATTTCCGTATATATTCATCTGTGGGTATGGGAATGATATTTGAGTGAAGCTCTCAACCCGAGCTTTTAAAAAAACAAGAGAGAAAACATAAGTTAGGAGGTGGTTGTGTAGTGCTAGTCCCCAAGGTGAACACCTTGAATGGCTAATACGAAAACCCCACTTGGAGGAGACTTATTCATGAAATTTGTCATAAGATGGTTAACCCATCGCATGACGAAAATCTGATTTCGTCGTTAACTCCAAGGACCTTTAGAACCCGTTTCATCTATGGTGATGTAGACATCTATACTATCAAAAAATCTTAGAGCCATCATGTGAGGGGATATTTGGGTAAAGAACTTTGAACTATCCCATCATAAGGAGCCTTCCTCATTAGGTTGTGTTTTTCCCAGATTACATCCATCTATTTATTAGCATTGTGTTGCATTCCATGATGTACGTATGTCATTGCATCTCATAAGAATCACTCTTGCATAAAAAAACCATCACGCATTCGCATTCATTAAACATGCATTTCCCAAAATCCAGTATTCATACCTATCTTCTGCCAACAGTTCACAAGGCAAGCTGATTCCCCGACATCCCTATCAGACACGTAGTGTTTCCCGAAGAAGAATGGCCGACCAAGAGCAACACAACATGGAAGTTAGGATGGAAATCGATGAGTTGAAGGGAAGCATCACCAAGCTCACTGAGATGATGCAAGTGCTAATAGCTAGGGATGCTGAACCCCAAAGAACTGTCATAGCTGAAGTCTCCGAAGCTGTTGAGGATCCCATTCCTGTTCAAAGGCCACCTTCTACATGGCCAGAATTTGGTTTACCACCTGGTTACACTCCCCCATTCGCGAATACTTTGGGAGTAGGACTTTCTGCGCAACAGATTGCACCAATACCAGTCATTGCTGAACAGCCTCCGATTGTTCACACTACTGTTCATCCTCCTCCTTTTGTCTATCATGTTGATGATTCCGAACGTGGTGATCAAGAACACAACCACGAGGTGGAAGAAGTGAAAGAAAAGTACAATGTCCTCGAGAAAAGATTGAAAGTCGATGAAGGAAATGACATCTTTGGATTTGATACCATGAACCTCTGCTTGGTTTCTGACTTGACTGTGCCTGCAAAGTTCAAAATCCCTGAGTTCGAGAAATACAAGGGGCACACTTGCCCTAAAGATCATCTGACTATGTACTTTCGCAAGATGGCTGCCTATGCCAACAATGACAAATTGCTCGTTCACATCTTTCAAGATAGCTTGGCTGGAGCTTCTCTGAAATGGTACATGAGTTTGAAGAGGGAGCATATCCAAACATGGAGAGACTTAGGCGAAGCTTTCCTAAAACAATACAAGTACAACATGGACTTAGCCCCTGATCGCAGACAACTTCAGACTATGACCATGAGAGATAGGGAAACTTTCAAAGGATATGCCCAACGCTGGAGAGAACTAGCTGCTCAAGTTGAACCTCCTCTTGCTGAGAAAGAGCTTACTGGTATGTTTATGGATACCTTGCAGCCAGTCTTCTATGAGAAAATGATTGGAAGTGTCTCTTCTAGTTTTGCTGACCTGGTCACCATTGGAGAAAGGGTCGAAGAAGGCTTGAAAAGTGGCAAGATTGTGAACGCTGCTGAATCATCCAACAACAACCAAGCAAAGAGATTCCCTGGAAGCTTCCATAGAAAAAAGGAAGGTGAAGCTAATGCTGTTGTGACTAATGGTGAAGGAACTCAGAATCCACAACCCTACCAAGTCCCCACTTATCCACAAGCGCCATTCATGCCTTATTATCAGTATCCGCATGTCGCAGCTGCTCAACATCAACAACCATACTTCCCAATGCCATCGCATCAACAACCATGGGCTGCTTCCCATCAGAATGCTTCACAAAGTACTCATCAGAATGCTTCACAAAGTGTTCCTCAGAATGCTCAACATAGTCAGAATAGGCAGCAGAATCAGAATAGGCCTCAGAAAGATCCACCAAGGGAGCCTCGCCGCATTGACCCAATTCCAATGACGTACACTGAATTGTGGCCTGCGCTAATCCATAAGTCGTTGATAGCTCCTAGGCCAACTAAAGCTCCAACACCACCATTCTCCAAAGGATATAATCCGAATGCTAAGTGTGCTTTTCATAGTGGAGTAGTTGGTCATTCCATTGAAGACTGCTGGGTTTTGAAGGAGAAGGTTCAAGACCTGATCGAGAGCAAGATGCTCACCTTTCGAGATGTTAATCCGAATGTGGTCACTAATCCTCTACCCCGGTGAGTGCTGAAACACAAGGGATGCTCCTAAAGCCAGTTATCAGACGGGAAAGCTCATCCTTGCTGCTGATAGTTACTAGACATTTGTCTTTTCATTTCTTAATTTTCCTGGTTTGTACTGTGCTTTGTCGCATTTGAATTCTGTAATCCTTAATCGTAATTTTAATGAAATGAGCATTGCATTTTGTTTTGAACCAATCATATTGTGTTATCTTGTTTCATTTTCGTATCACTTACACAAATTCAAAATTACAAAAAATATGCACTTCCACTTCACTTTCTTTATCAGCTTTCAGTCTAAGCAAGATTAGAGGGAGGATGACGAAAAACGAATACTCAATTTGCATCAGTGTGCTTTCAAACAAAACTTTGTTGATGATGTACAGGCATTCTTTCAAATCCCCAAACACTGGAGATATAAGGATGATAATCCCTTGTTAACCCCTTTGAGCCTTAGAAGTAGGTGTTTTCTTTCCGCACGAAATTGAAACCCTTAATCAAAAAACCTGGGGCAGGGTAGTTGTTCAGTTAAAGTGATTAATACATCCGATTTCCAAGAGAATCATTTCATGGGAACCATTCCCGATCAAAGGTTCAACCACATCCTCTCTTCGTACACAATGTCGAAGTAGTAGTGAACATTCAAAGCTTACAACAGTTGTTTCCCTTGGAGCATCAATATGGCAGTCGCAACTCTCAAATTCATATCATTGAACAAATGTCATACAAGTTTGTTCAAAAAAAAAAGAACAAAATCAAAGAAAAGCCCGCTAAGTCAAAACCTAAAAAGGAGACTTAGGCAAAAATTAGGGATAGAAAAGTCAAAATAAAAAACAAGAGATCAAAAGATCATAGTCGAAAGAAAAAAACACGAACGAACTTGTGTGATTTCCAAAGAAGAGTGTGTGACTGCCACCTTAGAACTCATTGGTTCTCAAACATCATCTGCAAATTCTCTTGGAAGTTGAATACTTATGAGAGTCAACTGAACTTAGGACTGGAGTACATCACGAAGAATGGGTGGGTTAAAATCAAAATTTGAGCCTATATCTTTTGTTTCTTAAACCGTGAACCCGACCACATTACAACCTTCGAAAGTCCTAATTGAAGCAAGGTTTCTTTTGAAAGCATACTAAAGCAAGGTTGCGATAACCTGACTCCTGAATATTTACTAATCATTTGTTTGATACCATGTTATCACATCATCTTTAACATCTTTGATTTCAAACTTCCATTGCATCCTCATTGGGATTTATTCATCTTACACCACAGTTTCATTTCAATAAATGATTTGTTTTCAAAACTCGCATGCACGTCGCATTAAAATTACCATTTTGAAGTGAATAGTTTTATCTGCAAATCAACACTTTCCATCAAGGAAGTTCCAATAATGGAAATCATTCGAAGAGCATAAAATGGCATCATCAAAGTCACATCACGAGTCCTTCACTGGGGCATTTTCATTTCAAAGTTCCCAAGGACTGGGGCATGTCATCTCAGGATCATCAATTTGAAACCAAAACTTTATTGAAGCAAGTTTCTCCATATACTCAGCATTCTGGGGCAAATCAAGAACCAGACCTTTCCTTCAAGCAGTCCAAGCAGACTATACCATATCAAGAAGTCCTCAAACTCAGAATTGGTGTCGGGAATTATGTTTGCTCAAACCTTCTACCAAGGGACCTTTTTCCACCTCACAAAACAAAAAACAAAACATTACCCTCCACTGGGGCACATGTCAAAACATTCTAACCATAAATTTCATTCATAGCATGCATTCAGCAATCATGCATATCATTCATGGGGCAATCTCCCAAAATATCAAATCAAAATTTCAATCTTGCTAGGTCTTTTCCATTGAAAACCAAGCCCTACCCACCATGGGTACTCAAAAAATTTCATTGCCCATTGACACCCATCCAGTAAATTCATTACCTAAATTGACCAACTGTCATATGCATCATGTGCATCAATTTGCACAAAAGAACAAAAATATCTCATACATAAGCACAAAGCATGCATAGGGGATCATTATCTTCTCATTAACTTGAGCCAACCCATTGGTTGAAATCAATCATCAATTCTCTTGTCATTTGAATCAACCCATTGGTTAAGAATAATCCTTCTCTTGTTGTCAGCCCATTGGTTAAAATTTATCATTTACCTCCTCAACTCATTGGTTGAAATTTCAGTCTTATTTTCCTGTTAACATAAGTCAACTCATTGGTTGAAGTCAGTTCCTTCATACCCGTATCAGTTCATTGATTGATGTTAGTCATATAATCGACTCATTGGTTGATTACAATTCCTCGTTCACGTTCATCGACTCGTTGGTCGATGTTGGCTTTTATTTCCTGTTTTAATCGTACTCAACTCATTGGTTGTGGACGATGTGTCGACTTTCATCAGCTTAGTGGTTGATGTCAGTTACGTCTTTTTTCAACTCATTGGTTGATAGCGAATTGTTGTTTACCTACATTAACTCATAGGTTGATGTCGGTGTTTATCTGTTTTAAATCGTACTCAACTCATTGGTTGTGGACGATGTGTCGACTTTCATCAGCTTAGTGGTTGATGTCAGTTACGTCTTTTTTTCAACTCATTGGTTGATAGCGAATTGTTGTTTACCTACATTAATTCATTGGTTGATGTTGGCGTTTATCTGTTTTAAATCGTACTCAACTCATTGGTTTTGGACGATGTGTCGACTTTCATCAGCTTAGTGGTTGATGTCAGTTACGTCTTTTTTTCAACTCATTGGTTGATAGCGAATTGTTGTTTACCTACATTAATTCATTGGTTGATGTTGGCGTTTATCTGTTTTAAATCGTACTCAACTCATTGGTTTTGGACGATGTGTCGAATTTCATCAACTTAGTGGTTGATGTCAGTTACGTCTTTTTTTCAACTCATTGGTTGATAACGAATTGTTGTTTACCTTCATCAACTCATTGGTCGATGTTGGCTTTGTTTCCTTGTTTTAATCAAATCAACTCATTGGTTGGAAACAATTTTTTGGCACCATTGCCTTTCCCCAGCAAGTCTTCCCATCGGAACTCCTTGACACAATCATTTCGAATCCCCACAGTTTACTCTCTTTTTGCATATCCTTAGTAGAAATTCATGCATATATGTCATCGCATCGCACCACGTGGCAAAATTCAGGTCACTTAGTATTTAATTACCTTTCGCCTTTGATATCCCGAAGATCAAAGTCATTCGAGCTATCTGGCTAAAGATAATTAAATAGGGGCATCTGTCACACCCTAAATTTTGACATAAACTTTTTCATCTGATTCTTTTGCATTAGCATCGATCGATTCGTCTACATCCAAAATAAGTTTCGACTCCGCACATTACATTTCAAATCAGCATGAAATTTGCAATTAGTTTCTCATCATTCCAATTAGTAAATCATTTTAAGTTTTGCATATTTTCATTAAATTTTTCATCTTGAGTTCAATTTTATCATTTGCATTTCTATTCACCTATTAATAAATTAAATCTTGCATTTTTCCTTTTGAAATTTTATTTAGATTGATTTAATAATTAAATTATTATTTAGTTATTATCAATTTAGATTAAAATTAAAATAGAAATTATAAGATTCATATTGTATTATATGCATTAAATTCTTTTTATAGCATTGTTACAAAGTCCATGAGGTCCATTACAAAAAAAGGAAAATAAGTCCAACCATTGGCCTATTAAGACAAACAGCAACCAAAAAAAAGAGAAGTTGTTGTTGTTGTTGTTTCTTCCTGAACCGCAGGGCATCACCACCACCAACCTGTACAAAACAACAAAAAAAAGAGTTGTTCTGCTCCACGTCTTCACCACCCTGCTACACTATGCCAAAGCCTTGTCCAAAACCTGTAAAAATGCTGACCAAACCAGTCCAAACTTTACACTCAAATAACCAAAACAAACCTGCATCAAGAAAAGCATAACAACAGAGCATCAGATTTGTTCAAATTGATCCCAATTTTCCCCCCAAAATTCTCATCAAAACCCTAATCTCCCCTCTATATAAACAGCCATCCATTCACACAGAAAGGGGGAACGACGAATGGAAAATACACTCTGAACCTCTGCAAAAATTTCCCTAAAAAACAACACACCATAACCACAAACTTCAACTCACCAGAGATTAAATCTCAGAAACCGCAACCTCACCCTCATTCACGCACATAAACCTCACCACAATCGTTGAGACTCAAATCAGAAACACCCACTCAAAACCTTCTCTCAACCAAACTTTAATCTCACGACCCTCACTCAAACTTCAAACAGCCACGCACAAATCCAAACAACAATCAGCAAACGCATAGAAACACAAGAACTCGAAGAACAGGCGGACGAAAAGAGACAAAGAAGGAGAGAAAAGAATAATAGATTGAAGAAGAAGCCAAGAGGTAAGAACTGAGTCAAGAACACACCAGAGCATATAACTGTCATTTATCTGTTGATTTTTGTTGAATTTGTTTTCGGAAATTGCAATCATGTAATGAAATCGTCGGGGACCGATGTCGGGGTTCAGGGTTGTTGCTTTGTGTTTATGTTTCATTTCTTTCTGTATTCCTTGCGTATTATCGTTATTGTTCGAACGATAGCGAGCGAGTGAGAGATCGAGGGAGACGAAAGCGAAATCGAGAGAGAACTGAGGTCGTTGTTGTTTTCATAGTGAGACGAGAGTGATGTTGTTATTACTCTGTTTTCTTGTTGGTGCGAAAGATCGAGAGAGCAAGTGAGGGAGAGAGCCGATTTTCCCTGTTTTTCTTTTCTTCCATGAAAGAAGCGTTGATTTGATTCTAGGGTTCTCCCAACCTTCCTTTCACTTTCGGTTTGGGCTTCATGACCCGGCCCAAGTTTTGTTTTGATGCAACTACTATCTCAAACTCACACACCCCATTTCATAATATCACTTTACCCATTTTATTTTTATTTTAATTTTAGTTTTAGATTTAAACATAGAAATAAGTTTTTACTTAGAATAATTTTCAAAACCTCAAAAATGATTTTCATTTAATAAAACTTCTCGATCCAACGTCGAGTCCGTTCCATCTTCTCACAAGAAAACTTTAAATTAATTCAAATTCATCACTTCATTTTTCGCCCAAGCGCGAAGTCTTTTCATTGCCCAAGTGCAAAGCTCACCCAAGTGTGAATCTCATTTCAAAAATTGTCTTTTCCGCCCAAGTGCGATTAGACCATTTTCATAAACCTTAAAACGCTTGATCCAACGTCAAGTTATTAACGCAAAATCTTTATTAATCAAATCAAAGTGATCAAGTGACAAGAAGTGAACACCTCTTGAATACCTTGGTCCTTTGAATTAAAATCTTTCTTAATCAAATTAAGAGATTAAGTGACAAGAAGTGAACACCTCTTGAATACCTTGATCTTTTGAATTAAAATACATTAATCAAATCAAGAGAACAAGTGACAAGAAGTGAACACCTCTTGAATACCCTGATCTTTTGAATAAAAATACATTAATCAAATCAAGAGAACAAGTGACAAGAAGTGAACACCTCTTGAATACCTTGATCTTTTGAATAAAAATACATTAATCAAATCAATAGATCAAGTGACATGAAGTGAACACCTCTTGAATACCTTGATCTTTTGAATAAAAATATATTAATTAAACTTGGACAACAAGTGACAATGGGACTCGCTCCTGTTGAATACCTTGGGTAAAGGACGCGCTAGGTGAACACCTTGCTCAAATACTTTACTAAACGTCCGCAAATATCCATCCTAAAATCAATCAACAAATTCGTAGTTCTTAGAACTACAATCGCTCTGATTCTTCCATTGAAGATATGTAGGCACAAGACTCAATTGTCTTGGCGAGCACACTAAATAAAAAAATATAATTTCGTAGTCTCGAACTACGATTGCTCTGACTTTCCCCATTGGGAATACGTAGGCACAAGACTCAAACGTCTTGGCGAGCATAATAATAAAAAATCTTATCTTTTTCCTCCACAATTAAAAACCAGAAAAAAACATGTTCTTTCTCTTGATTAAATAAACATAGACTTAAGCTAACACTCGATTGCGAAACGACTAAATGGGTCCCATCGAGTACGATGGAGGTAAGGGGTGCTAATACCTTCCCCTTGCTTAACCGACTCCCGAACCCAAATTTGGTTGCGAAGACCATCTTTGTCCATTTCATTTCATTTGTGGGTTTTATCAATATTTTCCCTTTCCCATTGGAATAAATAAAATTTGGTGGCGACTCTGTTCGATACAATTTCGTGGCGATGATTTTTTTGACCCGCGACAGGGTGTAATCCAGAAATAGGAAGGGCCCAAAGCGCGTATGGCCCAGCAACCAACAAACCACTCTATTTCATTTGTTCTATTTTTATTTTAGTCAGCTTTTATTTTTTGGATGTTATTATGTATGCCAAAACGTGACATGGGAAAGCATTACTATAATATCAATTGGTCCATATATTTTTAAGTCAGATAAGGACAAAAACACATCCTGGCCAATCATGAACCACCACCTCTCGTTCCAATGGTATGAATAAGGCCAAAAAGGAATCAAATTAAAAACATAAACCAATGAGCACATGCCACGTACGCTAGACGAAATCGAAGCCATGAAACAAACTCAGACGCCGGAACCACTGTTCCGGTCGTCTTCTCCGGCACCTCCGCCACCGGAGCGACCTCAAACTGCCCAGAAAATCACATTATAACCGTCGTCCCACTCGGATTTCCGAGCTTAATCCAGATCCACTATTACTTTGCATTGATTCTATATCTATTCATCAAACCGAAAGGTTTTGCAAAACCCTAACTTACAAAACTTCATGGAAGCGAAATCTTTCTATGTCACGCTAATCCTCATGTTACGCAGAGATCAAGCATACGATTAAACGTGCAAACAGTAGGCATTTGGCATAAGACGAATCACACCCAAAAATCACGAGACTTTCGTACACGTTCAATGCACAGATGCATATATATGGTGCTACTTCTAAGAGAATCTGAGAGAGCTTACCTTCAAGATCTTGAATGAAAACTCCAGAAGACTTTGCGATCTTAGGCTTGAGATTGTGATGATGCAGTTGCCGTAGGTCCTTGACGTTGGTCTTCAAGGTAACCTCAGTTTGGAGATCTTGCGGTATGCACTAGGATGATGGAGATTCATGAATCTTGACAGCGTTTGGTAGTGATGATCCTCACGTCTTCAGGGTTGACAAATGGAGAATGCTGAGAGTGATGAATGATGATGATCGTAGCAGGTTGAGAGTGTGGTGGTGGTCGATGGTGGTGAAGAGGATTTATGGAGCTTGGTGATGAAGCTTATTGAAGGTGGAAGAGTTTGTTACAATTTGTAACAAACTCTTGGAGAGTGTATGAAGAGTAAAGAGAGAACCGAGAGAGAGAAGAAAAGATTGAGAGGAGAGAGTTTTTTTTAGAGTGAGAAAATGAGCGTGTCTAGTGTGAGTTGTGAAGAGTTTTGGTTATATATGGTGAGTGTTCATGCGTGAGTGTGTATGGTGTGCATGGGTGTAGTGAATCAATGAGGTAAGTTTTTGGTGAACTTTTCACGTGACAGTCCTGTGCATGGTGATTTGTAGTGTAGTGTTTGTATGGAAATGTTGG
Source organism: Vicia villosa (assembly GCF_029867415.1). Lineage (NCBI taxonomy): Eukaryota > Viridiplantae > Streptophyta > Magnoliopsida > Fabales > Fabaceae > Vicia > Vicia villosa. Next base: position 370,791 of record NW_026705642.1, on the reverse strand, counting down.
TGAGTGTCCTCTATATTGCAACAACAAGGTCATGTCCAGGTCTTACTTTGGGTGCTTATATATCTCCCTATAGCTCATCATTGGACTCAAACTTATGCTCAAAAGGTAGAAGAGATGGGGCTGAGAAGATTATATGTTACAAAATTCTTGAGGTGTGGCTTGCATCTCACTCAAATTTGCATTGAAGTCATGAAGTTTCAAATTCTTGGCCCTGGCGCGCGTGGCTTGGTTCTGTTGGCCCATATCCGTGGCAGTATGTAACATGGTCAGGGCACAACTTTAGAACTCTCTATCTTAGTTCATGTGCACTCAATTATCACAATACGTGGCTCTTTGGAAAGAGGGTTTGGAGGAGAGGAGATTGACATTATAATTAACTCCAAATGTTGCTTCTACTTTTCTGAAATTAGCTTCAAACATGGCACACCACGTGTTTGATGAAATGCATGCGTGCTGCCCAGGGTTTTGCTTGGTAATACGTCAATGCATGACTTGGCAAGGGCTTGACTTTAGAGCTTCGTAATTGCCTCAATACTTACCCAATTGGATTGATTCTTGACTTGTTGGATAGATCACATGGAGAGGAATAGAATGATACCAAGTGTGGGTCTTTATCACATTTGTACATCTCTGGAATCAGCTTGTAATTTAGCATGCCACATGCTTGATAAAATGTCTGGTCATGACTTGGCCCATGACTTGGATTGTGACTTAGTGTTATACCCCAAAATTTGCCCGCATCTTTTTTCAAGAAAACTCCAATCTGAAAATTAAGAGTCTCATATAATCATGGATTTTTATTTCAACAAATATCCTGACATATGAAATACTTAGTTTTTAGAATTTTTCTTATACAGTAATTTGGCTTGCAGTTGAATTTATTCTTACGCAAACGCCAAATACTGTTTATTACTTCACACATGCTATTTTATTTATTTACAGATAAATAGTACTGACACAATTGGTACAGAGTTAAATCTTTTTGCAGGCGCAGAATCAGGAAACTCAGACTGTACTGATAACAGTCAGTTGACAGCCAAACTGGTGGCAGTACAATTCTCAGTGTTTTGTACCATCAATCAAATCAATCTTTTACAATTCAAAATTCCAAGATGTTTTGTTCTAGAAGTCTTCTGAATGTCACGCGATTAGCAGAGACTCAACACTGCACAAAAATCAGGTACGCTTAACTGTCTCCTACACAAACAGTCCCTGACTAGGGTTTTCTTGTTTTTACAGGAGAAACAAGCTTTTGAGACCTCAAATGGATTTCATGCACATCCATATATCTCAAAGTACCATCATACAAATTTTCAAACTTCAATTCACTCAGACGCACCGTCAGCAGCTCAAACAGTCAACAGACGACCCGTTTGACCAAAAAAGTCAACAGACAGTCAAAAATGAAATTTTTTGTCAAAATCCATATTTTGTCAAAGGATTCATCATTTGATCATTGGATGATCATAATTCATCAAGGAAAGATAAAAAATCAACAAAACCCTAAGATTCAAAATTAGGGTTTTTACCTGAAAAGTCAACTCAACTTTGACTGGTCATAACTCTCCCATCCTTCATCCAAAAATTCAAACCAAAGCTCATTTTGAAGGAAATTCAATTATCTTTCAAATGCAATTGATCCCATGGTCATTGCATTCACCATTTGAAAAATATGATCAAAGACATTACAGGTCATTTTCAAAGTCAACAAAAAGACACTTTTTTCAAAAGGACACACAAGGAGCATCAAAAGTAATTTTGATATCAGACCAAAGGCATTGGTTAGAGGACTCTTTGAGGTTTCCAAAAAGTGCAAGATCTCCTTCATATGACAAAAATTGAGGGATTTACACCTTGTTGAAGTTGGCTAAATTTTGGGAAAATGCATGAAACCAACATTGCTCAAAAATGTATTTTTTCCAAATGGGGCCAAGTTTTCATGGTTCAAACATGTTTGCCATGATATTATGGGCCTCCCACGACCAAGACTAAGCCCATAACATTTTTCATCCATTTTTGCTTGATTTTTTCTTATTTTAAGATTAAATTAAAAGGAAAATTGAAAGGATAATGGATAGCTTGTATTCCAAGCATGACTCATCAATATGACTCATTCAACTCTGTCTCAAAGCAAAGTACAGCGGAGGGAGAGAAGAAAATCAACCCATAGTGGCTTAAATGCCAAGCTACATATGTGGAAAAGTCAAGATTCTAGCAAAAGCACTTATTGCTTTCTAGCTTCAATTCTAAGCACTTCAATGCTTATATATAGGCTACCATACTTCAGTAATAAAGGAGAGAAGTTCAGAAACAAAGCCTTGCTCATAACACACTTGTAACCACTTGGAACTTTTTGAAAGAAATTCAAAATTCGAATTTTAGTTTCTAACTAGTTTCAGTTCAAACTAAGCATTCAAACATCATCCTTGAACATCAATAAACGTATCCCAATCAATTGCAAGCCTTGAAGCTCACTAAATCGAGCTATACAGGTCATAATTTGTTCGAACCTAAATCAACTCGTATCTGGTTATTCACGCATGCTTAACAAGATGTAGACATATATTTGAGTTTGGTTTGATGTGTAGATCATTTCTGGAAACTTAATTGAAGTTTGAACACGTATACACGAAACTACCATTTTAGGGTTCTTCATCTCAAAATTAGGGCTTTCCAAATTAGGCAAAATTACAAGTTCAAACATGTCCCATTGAATTCGTATGGACCAGACGAATTCAACCATGGCATTGCGCCAGATTTATATCACGTTTTACTTGTATTCGCTATTTTTTGCAGGTGTAATAGGTGGGAGCTTTTACACCACCTGCAAACGCAAGGTGTAAAAGGGTGGTTCTGATGAAGAAGATGATGCGTGGCTCCTCCCTATTGGCCAGGGCGCGCGCGTTTTTTTAAAAATAACTTTTGATCCTGTGCTTTGCAGTCCATGCTTTTGCCATGTGTCTCAATTTAATCACCTTCTGATCCACTTGCCAGCTCATCCTGCGTACCAGACACGCTAGCCCATGATATAGATTCTCAATCCAACCACACCTGATCAGTATCCTTTTATTTTCTATTTTATTTTAATTTTCTTTGTAAAATTAATTAAAAATAGTTTCAAAAATCCAAAAAATGCATAAAAAATATTTTTAGACTTCTAAAATAATATATTATTTTCTGAAATAAAAATATTTTATTTTTCTTCAAAATTTCAATATTTTGCATAATTAATTAGTATATATTTATATATTTGCTTTTTAATTATTCTAACCAATCAAAAAATCATAAAAAAATTGTTCTTCATGTTAAATATTGTTTATATATTATAAACTAATTTTCTACATATTTTGAATAATTTTATCTTTAAGTTTTAGTTATTTGTATAATTATTTGTATAATTATGTTTTAATTAGCTTAAATCAATTTCAAATCAATTTCAAAAATTCCAAAAAAATTAGTTTTGTTTTAAAATTAATTGACAAATATTTTGAACATATTTTGAACTTAATTTCTAGGTTTAAATCTATTTTCATCTTTTTTCTTCATTTTAATTTAATTAATCATGCATTAATTATAATTAAAATAAATCATAAAAAATCCAAAAACATGCCCTTTTATTTTTTGCAATTTAAATTCCTAGATAAATGTATAGGATGTCAAGTTCATGTAAATAGGCTAGTTTACATTTCCTGCACAATCGATGTAATAGCGTAGATTTACTTTCCGCACTTTACATTTCCGCATTTTAATTTCCAGCAAATATAAACTGCGTGTATGTCAAAGATAAAATTGAACCGTTAGATCACTAACTTCAAAGATAAAATATCTGAATACAAACACAATCACACTTGCACCTCTTAAGGTAATCCCTTCTCATTCTTTTCAAAATCAAAGTCAAAATTCTACTATTTTGAGTACAAAATCGAACCTTGCGTTTATATCCGGTGAAAGGATAGATTTTTAAAGGAAATAGGATAAAGACCTTACAACTCAGGGTAGACCTCCTAGTTTGCTTGCTCAAATCAAAACAAACAAAATTCACATACACTGTTGTTTTTCAAAACAAAACTTTCCAAAAAGACAATACTTTGTATATATCCAAACACGGATTATTACAAAGTTAACGTTCTTTTCAAAACATCTTTCGAAAGATAAACAAGCATTTTGTATACATCCACACACGGATCATTACAAAATTCAATTTACAAAAGTATTTGAAACCACATATGAGCATTCTAAAGCAATTGAAAAGTGATCGAAAAACAAGTGAGCTAAGCAAACTTAAGAGTCCATGGATAACCATGGATACAAAGGGTGCTAACACCTTCCCTTTGTATAACCTACCCCCTTACCCAGAATTTCTTAAAGGTCTTTTTTCTGTTTCTTTTATAAACCTTTCCTTAATTGGATAAAATAAAAGGTCGGTGGCGACTCTGTGAATTTTCAAAATGCGAAAGCATTAAGCGATAAAAAATAGTCAATTCACGTATCTCTCCAGAACAGAGGTATGTCCCGGGATAAAAAACGGAGGTCCACAGAACTGGCGACTCTGCTGGGGAGATACTTTCAAAAAACAAAATGTTTTCAAAAGGGGTTACCTTAAGAGAATAGGTCGATGTTTTCAATTGTTTGACTTGATTGCTCTATTTTTCAAAGGTTTGTTTGGGTATTTTGCTTGTGTGAAAGATTCTAACCCGAATCTCAAGATACCTTAAGTATATGACAATAGACCAAGGAAACTGTACGGCATGTACCGATACGGTTGATCTGGTAGTCATCGTTAGTGCGATACTTTGGTTTATACTGATGTCCCTTGAAAACGATCAAGGAGTATATTAGGCTTCCGAAATGTCATTAAACACTAATTTGTCTTAGAACCTTTTTAGTTGAACTTGACTTGTGGCCTATTAAGTGGCTAGCTTTGAAATTGATCGAAGTTAGTTATCCTCGAGGAATATTTTGATCGGCCGCTCGAGCGCCGCATTGAGATGTTACTTCCAAGGATCATAGAACCCGAATACTATTCTAGGACAGGTTTTAACCAACTCAACTTCAGTGGGGAGGGTATCACCTATCAGCTCCATGCAAGCCTTTAAACCTAAGGTTATTGTTTGATTTGTCTTTGTGTGCCACATGTTTGCATCATAAGCATATCATTTTTGCACCAAACACTTCAAGGATCAAAGAGTTTACCTTTGTTTTTGCAGGTAATGGCTCCCGCCACCAAAGATTGCATCCGAATCAACATCTCAACGGTACCATCTGAACTAAAAGACTTAGTGTCAGAATTCCCCAGGAATGTTCAATTCACCGAAAGGAATGGTCCCCTACTCCATTTGGTTAACTCAAAATTTGAAGAAGACATGATACGGGTCCTGTTCCAGTTCTTTGACCCAGAACATCATTGCTTTACCTTTCCTGATTACCAGTTGGTACCCACTTTGGAAGAATTCTCTGAACTAATGGGATTGCCTGTTCGAAATCAATTACCTTTCACTGGTTTAGAAAGGATTCCAAAACCTGAAGTCATTGCTGCTGCTTTACATCTGCGAAAATCAGAAATCGAGTCCAATTGGGAAACAAAGAGTGGAGTTAAGGGTTTGCTTGCCAAGTTCTTGTTGGAAAAGGCTCGACTACTGCTAGAAAACAAAAGTTATCCAGCTTTTGAGGAAGTTATGGCACTTTTGATCTATGGGTTGGTTTTATTCCCTAATCCCGACCAGTTCATAAGTGTACACATCATCAACCTTTTCCTAATCCGTAACCCCGTACCAACATTGCTGGGAGACATTCTACATTCTCTACACACTCGTACCATGAAGAAACGAGGAACTCTCATGTGCTGTATACCACTACTGGCTAGGTGGTTTACATTTCATCTTCCCCGATCAGTGTTGAGAAATGAACAAAGAATGCAATGGTCTCGCAGGATTATGTCTTTGTCTCATTCAGATATCCGGTGGAACAACTTCTTTCAAAGAGACATTACTATCATTGATCATTGTGGAGAGTACCCTAATGTGCCACTCCTTGGCATCAAAGGAGGCATCACTTACAATCCCTCTTTAGCTCTACGCCAATTCGGATATGCAAGGAGCAACGGTCCTCATGACATGATTATCCGTGGCATTGTGTTTGATTACGAGAATGATTCTCATAGACACCGACGAAGGTTCATACGGGCATGGGACAGTGTCTATAGAATAGAAAGCAAAACTTTGGGGCAATGGAATTCTATCCCTATGGAACCTTACCTCAGATGGGTCCGCACTCATGCTCAGAAAGTCATTATGCCATATCCCGCTATTCTACCAGTGACTATTGAACCAGAGGTCGAAGGAGACGAACCTCAAGTTATTCTACACCCGGATATGCCAACTGACCTAGAAGAGTTGCAAAAATCTTGGGTTCAACTCAAAGAGGAAAGAGACACGTTCAAAGCACACTGTCAGGACTATGAAAGAAGGATATTGGAGCTCACCGGACAGCTTCAAGAAGAACAGCAGATCAACACATTCCTGGGGGCAAAGAGAAAGCGTCCAAGGGAGACCTGAAGGATCATTTATTTTATTTCTGTCTTGTAAGCCCAAATGAGGCAAAGAAAAAAAAAATAAATTGATTAACTAACGTTTGTTTCTTCTTTAACAAATCTAAACTCTAAGATCCTTGAAACATTGCACACACATTTCATTTCATGCATTGCATATACATTTCATGCATTGCATTCATATACATTGCATATACATTTCATTCATATACATTGCATCCAGTCATACACATTGCATAACAGGTTCTCATGACGGATTTCTCATCTCCTCGCTGTTTATTTCAGTCAGAAGAGATGGAATCTGAGACAAGCATCAAGAACCTCGAAGCACAGAATGCCCAAGTTCAAGTGGCAATTCTGGAACTGGCAAAGGGGCAACAAGAACTGAAAGCCCTGATAATCAAGAAGAAAAAGAAGCCCAAAGGATCTGGAGGCTTGAGTCACCTGAAAAGGAAGATCAAAATCCCAGTCAAAAAGTTCAAAAAGCCACCGATCCCTGAAACAGTCGGTGATGATGAACAAGAAGACAATCAAAGCAACCAGGGTTCTGCTAAACCCTCTCTCTCTTCAAACGAAGAAGATGATCATTCTAGGGACGAACCGGATGATGAAAAATACCAACAGCTGGAAGACCGTATGAAAGCTATGGAGATACAAAAAGTACCTGGCTTAGATTTCAATGATCTGGGGCTCATCTCGGATGTTGTTATCCCTCCAAAATTCAAAGTTCCTGTCTTTGCAAAATATGATGGAGTTTCTTGCCCGAAACTACACCTGAGATCCTATGTGAGGAAGATACAACCTCATACAACAGATAACAAATTGTGGATTCACTTCTTCCAAGAAAGTCTGTCGGGTACACAACTCGAATGGTACTACCAGCTGGAAAATACCAAGGTTCATACTTGGGAAGAATTAGCTGCTGCTTTTTACAAACAGTACCAATACAATGCTGATCTTGCACCAACCCGTACTCAACTAAGAGGCATGTCTATGGGACCAAAAGAAAGTTTCAAAGGATATGCACAAAAGTGGAGAGATATGGCTGGAAGGGTTCAACCACCCTTATCTGATCGCGAACTAGTCGACATGTTCATGGGCACTTTAACTGGCCCTTTCTATAGCCATTTGCTGGGAAGCTCATCATCAGGTTTCACTGACCTGATACTGACCGGAGAACGTGTCGAAAGTGGCATTCAAAATGGAAAAATTCAAATAGGTTCCTCCTCTGGTACTACAAAAAGGTCCATCAGCGGGAGAAATGAGGTCAATGCAACACAAATTCAGAAAAGTCGCAAAAGTGAGCAGCATCAATCTGTAGGGGCAGTTCTGATCTCCGCATCTGCACCTCAAAAAGATCAGCAGCCAAAATATACGCATCGACCAGATGCACCAAGAAGAAATTTCACCAGAATCAACATGCCAATTTCTCAGGCATTGCAGCACTTGCTAAAAGCAGATCTGATCACCTTAAGAGGTCCTCCAAAGAACGTCAACACTTCCTCTCCAAATTATCGCCCTGATGCGACATGTGCCTATCACTCAAACTGTCCAGGACATGACGCAGATCACTGCTGGGCCTTGAAAAATAAAATACAAGATATGATAGATGCTGGTGAAATTGAGTTCGATCCTCCAGAAACTCCAAATGTCATTACTGCACCTATGCCAAAGCATGACAAAACTGTTAACGCTATCCTGGACACTGTTTACATCTATGATGTGAACGAATTATCAACTCCACTCTGCGAAGTCAAAGGAAAGCTAATCCGAGCTGGTTACTTCCCAGGATGTGACCCCGACTGCTTTTACTGCTCCTGCCTGCCCAATGGTTGTGAAAATCTGAGGATGGGAATTCAAAAGTGGATGGATCGCCGTATCATTATGTTTGAGAGACTCCCTTCTATGGACGTGCTGTGCGAAGTCTTTGCAAACGGGATGAGAATAGAGGATGCCTCAGTGATCTCCAGCTTACCATTCAAAATCTCTGCCAAGGCTCCATTCAAAATCTCTGCTACACTCAAAGTGGCATCAGTAGTCATTGCTAGTCCAACTCCATTTCCATACTCCTCAGACAAAGCTGTCCCATGGGGATATGACACTAATGTTTACGTTCATGGAGTTAAGCAGAGTACCTCGACTGAAGAGACCGCAAAGTTAACTACTCCAACTGTGGGTAATATTGTGGGTACCAGCTAGATCACGAGAAGTGGAAGAATCTTTTCACCAGAAATTTCTCCAAATGTTGCTGCTGGTCCAGTCCGAGTCCCAGTTCCTAATCAAAATGTCAGCGCTCGAGGCAAAGAGCCACAAGTTGAACAAGTTCAAACCCCGGTGGAGATCACTGCTGAGGATCCATCAAAGCAAGAAATGGAGGAAATATTGAAAATCATCTGCAAAAGTGATTACAATATTGTTGAGCAACTGGGGCACACCGCTTCAAAAATCTCAATGCTATCTCTGCTAAAATATTCAGAAGCTCATGCCAAAGCTCTGATGAAGTTCCTCAAAGCTGCGCATGTGCCTAAAGAGATCTCAGTCGACCAATTTGAGAATTGTGTTGCCAATCTAACCGTGAGCAATGGTCTCGGTTTCTCCGATGTGGATCTAACCCCTGCTGGAAAAAATCACAACAAAGCCTTACATATCTCCATTGAATGTAATGGCACCACTCTATCTCATGTGCTAGTAGATAACGGTTCTTCTTTGAACGTGTTACCGAAAACAGTACTAGAAAAGCTTGACTTCGAAGGAATTGTGTTACAACCAAGTGATGTTGTGGTAAGAGCCTTTGACGGGTCAACCAGAACGGTATACGGAAAAGTGAATTTCCTAATCAGAGTGGGTTCTCAGATCTTTGATTCTATCTTTTACGTAATGGAAATTCACCCAGCATACTCCTGTTTACTTGGACGTCCTTGGATACACGGGGCAAACGCTGTAACTTCTACCCTGCATCAGAAGTTAAAATATCCAGTAAAAGGAAAGATTGTCACAGTCTATGGCGAAGAGGAATATGTGGTTAGTCACCTAAGCAATTCCAAATATGTTGAGTTGGAGGACGAATTCATCGAAACTCCATGCCAATCATTTGAGGTGGTCTCCCCCGATGTCTCTACCACCAAGCATATTCCTGCTACTCCAACTACAACTATGGCTTCTCTCAAAGATGCCAAAGCCATGATTGAACAGGGTGATTGCACAGTATGGGGACAGCTTCCCGATATACCCTACAAGTCTGACAAGCTAGGCCTGGGCTATGATAGTGAAAATCAAAAGAATGATCAAGGTCCTCGTTCTGGAGGATTAATGTCACACTTCGTCAGCCAAGAAGTAAACGCTATTGAAGATGAAGGAGTGTTCTTGAACCATATCATTCAGCCATATCCAAATGAGATTCCACCCATTTCCATTGGAATGTGGGATGCTGTGGGAGAACCAAATGGCGGGTATAACTATCAGTATGCCGCACCTCAGAATTCTTATATTGCTATGGAAGACATTACCCCGACTGGATGGGGTGATCAAATTGAAAATGACAAAAGTTTCACAAATCCCGTCACTGAGCAATATCAAAATCCACCCAAAGAAGTATGGGACACGCTAGGAGAACCCAGCGGCAAATATGACTATATGGTGAAATATTCCGCTCCTCCAAGCTCACAAATTGCTATGAAGGACATTGTCCCAACTGGATGGGATGAACATTACGATGACAATTTCGCTTTCGAAGAAGCCAGGGAAATACCAAATAACGAGGGTTGCTTTCTGTCAGAATACACTCCTCATCATGATGCACAAGTCTCTATTCAAAGCATCATCCCGACTTCATGGGACGGCCTTATCGAGCATCTCGCTCAGCCAACAGAGATATCTCAGCCTGGGCTCTCGTATCCAGCAGAGTATATCCCTTATCCCGAAGGATCACCGGCTCATTTTCCCACTAATGAAATCAATGCTGTGGAAGATGAAGAAGACAACTGCAACTGGAACAACTGGATACTCCCTGCTCACAACGGTGGATTGAACAACTGGAAAGCTGAGGATGTGATCTCCTTTGACCAGGAGTAAATGCCATTTCCTGTTTTCTTTGTGTATATTGTGCAAAGATAAAAATGGTTCCTGGACAATCGAACCATGAGCTTGAAAGCCGTGTGCCTTAGCACACTGGTCCTTCTATAAGGGCTTATCATATCTTTTTTCTTGCGCATTCAATAAAATCATGGGACGCTTGCATATTTAAATTTTATGATCCTTTTTCTTTCTTTCTTCGCTTTCAAATAGCTATGTTTTTTCTTCACACACACTCACATAACTAACATGCAGATTCACATACACTCTGGATCCAGTCAACAACGATTCTGCTATTGCCCGTCATGACTTTGAAAGTCCGATCTACCAAACTGAGGACGAAAGTGAGGAAGATTGTGAAGTGCCAAGAGAATTTGCAAGGCTGCTAGAACAAGAAGACAAGGCCATACAGCCTCACGAGGAGCCAATTGAGGTCATCAACTTGGGCAGCAACGAAGAAAAGAAAGAAGTCAAAATAGGGGCTGATTTAGAACACAGCATCAAGCAAAGACTGATTCAAATGCTGCGAGACTACGTCGAGATATTCGCCTGGTCCTATGAAGATATGCCAGGCCTTGACACGGACATTGTAGTTCATCGCCTGCCAATCAAAGAAGGTAGCATTCCAGTCAAACAGAAATTACGAAGGAGTAGGCCTGATATGTCAAAAAAGATCAAAGACGAGGTTGAAAAACAGTTCAATGCCGGATTCCTAAAAGTTGTAAGTTATCCTCCTTGGATAGCTAACATCGTGCCTGTACCTAAAAAAGACGGGAAAGTCAGAATGTGCGTGGACTACAGAGATCTGAACCGGGCAAGCCCCAAAGATGATTTCCCTCTACCACACATCAATGTACTGGTTGACAATACCGCACAATGAAAGGTATTCTCCTTTATGGACGGATTCTCAGGGTACAATCAAATCAAGATGGCACCCGAAGACCTGGAAAAAACAACCTTCACAACACCCTGGGGAACCTTTTGTTACAAAGTAATGCCCTTTGGTCTGAAAAACGCAGGAGCAACCTATCAACGTGCAATGGTAGCGCTATTTCATGATATGATTCATCAAGAAATAGAGGTGTATGTCGATGACATGATTGCAAAATCCAACACCGAGAAAGAACATCTGGGTCATTTACACAAGTTGTTTGACAGACTCAAGAAATACAAGTTGCGACTGAACCCAAATAAGTGTACCTTTGGAGTGAGATCCGGCAAACTCTTAGGTTTCATCGTCAGCAGCAAAGGTATTGAGGTTGATCCTGCCAAGGTTAAAGCCATTCAAGAAATGCCTATACCTCGTACTGAGAAACAAGTCAGAGGATTCTTGGGACGTCTAAATTACATCGCCCGATTTATTGCCCACATGACTACTACTTGTGTGCCGATCTTCAAACTGTTGAAGAAAGATCAAGTGGAAAGGTGGAATGACAAATGCCAGTTAGCCTTTGACAAAATCAAAGAATATCTCCAAAAACCTCCAATCTTGTTGCCACCCGTGGAAGGCAGACCTCTGATAATGTACCTAACTGTGTTAGAAGACTCAATGGGGTGTGTACTAGGACAACATGACGAATCCGGCCGAAAGGAGCACGCAATCTACTATCTTAGCAAAAAGTTTACCGATTGTGAAACAAGATACTCACTACTCGAAAAAACTTGTTGTGCCTTAGCTTGGGCAGCTCGCCGGCTAAGACAGTACATGCTAAATCACACCACTTTCCTAATCTCCAAGATGGATCCCATCAAATACGTGTTCGAAAAACCTGCTCTCTCTGGAAGAATAGCGAGATGGCAAATGATCTTAACATAATATGACATTCAATACACTTCACAAAAAGCAATCAAAGGAAGTGTGGTAGCTGATCATCTGGCTCATCAAGCAGTGGATGATTATCAAGCATTGAACTTTGACTTCCCAGACGAAGACATTATGCTAGTCAACGACTACAAACAACCAGGACCAGAAGAAGGACCCAAGCCAGGTTCCCGGTGGACTATGGTTTTTGACGGAGCTTCTAATGCACTTGGCAATGGCATCGGAGCTGTGATCATTTCCCCCGCAGGAGGTTATACACCATTCACTGCCAGATTATGCTTCAATTGCACTAACAATATAGCCGAATACGAAGCCTGTATTCTTGGTCTTAAAGCTGCCATCGATTTAAGAATCAAATTCCTGGAAGTCTACGGAGACTCGGCCTTGGTAATCTACCAAGTCAAAGGGGAATGGGACACGAAGCACCCGAATCTAATTCCTTACAAAGAATATGTGTTGAGTTTGATTCTTTACTTCGAAGAAATCACTTTCGAACACATCCCACGCGAGGAAAATCAACTAGCTGATGCTTTAGCTACCATGTCATCCATGTTCAAAGTCAGGTGGGACAACGAGGCGCCTATGATCACCATTTACAGGCAAGATGAACCATCCTATTGCAATGAGATCGATACCGAAGGAACCGAGGAAAAACCATGGTTCCATGAAGTAAAAAGATATCTCGAAGCTCAGGAGTACCCTGAAGGGGCATCCATTAATGACAGAAAGTTTCTAAGGAGGTTTGCTGCCAAATTCTTTCTAAGCAATGGAACCTTATACAAACGCAACCATGACTCGACTTTACTTCGCTCTGTAAACAAGAAGGAAGCAGAACAGATCATGGGAGACATACACAATGGTACCTTCGGTACTCATTCCAGTGGACATACAATGGCTAAAAAGATCCTGAGAGCAGGTTATTACTGGTCTACCATGGAAACAGACTGCCATCATCACTCCCGAACATGTCACAAATGCCAGATATACGCTGACAAAGTACATGTACCTCCAGTTCCATTAAGTGTCCTGACGGCTCCTTGGCCTTTTGCAATGTGGGGTATTGATATGATTGGAGAAATCAAACCTACTGCCTCCAACGGACATCGCTTTATCCTGGTCGCTATTGACTACTTCACAAAGTGATAGAAGCAGCTTCATTTTCTTCTGTTACCAAGAATGTGGTGGCCCGGTTCATCAAATACAATCTCATTTGTCGGTACGGCATCCCTGAACGGATTATCACGGACAATGGCACAAATCTAAACAACAGAATGATTACTGAACTTTGCACACAGTTCAAGATCAAACATCATAATTCTTCTCCATATCAACCAAAGATGAACGGCGCGGTGGAAGCTGCCAACAAGAACATCAAGAAAATCATACAAAAAATGACAGTAACCTACAAAGACTGGCATGAGATGTTACCTTTTGCTCTTCATGGTTATCGCACATCTGCGCGTACTTCAACAGGGGCAACTCCATTCTCCTTAGTCTATGGTATGGAGGCAGTTCTTCCAATTGAAATTCAGATTCCTTCCCCAAGGATTATGAAAGAAGCCAATCTAGACGAAGACGATTGGATTCAAACACGGTTGGACCAGATAAACTTGATTGATGAGAAAAGGCTCGCAGCTATTTGTCATGGTCAGCTATACCAAAAGCGTATGATCAAAGCCTTCAACAAAAAAGTCAAAAGTCAAGCATACCAAACTGGTGGCTTGGTTGTCAAACGCATCATCTTACCACAAGGTGACCCCAGAGGCAAATGGACTCCCACCTACGAGGGACCATTCATAATCAAGAAAATATTCTCCGGCAGAGCCATGTTGCTTACCACCATGGATGGCGAGGATTTCCCACACCCTGTGAATGCTGACATAGTCAAAAAATACTTCGCTTAAAAAGAAAAAACAGCTCGCTAAGTTGAAAACCTGAAAGGGCAACTTAGGCAAAAAAATGAGCGTCTCGGTGGATTGAAAACCCGAAAGGGCGGTCCAGGCAAAAATTAGAGACTAAACAAACACTATCCCGGTAGGCTGAAAACCTGAAAAGGCAGCCTAGGCAAAAGTTAGGGAATGAAGCATACAACTATGTTCCGTTCAGCTGCCTACTCACCGTCAAGATTCAACACCTCAAAGACACCGACCAGTCCAATCACTTTCTTCCAACAAGTGAGGGATGAGATACTTGAAGACAGATTGGCAATAGCAGAATTGAAACTTGACTGGATCATTTTTACATAGCTATTTATCTTTATAAATATTTTCCAAAACTTTCTGACAATTTCCTACTTCTAGGATTGTTGTCTCCCTGTGCTAATCAGCCTATCATGGCTCTTTTTCAAAAATCAATGCAGCTTAGGCTCAAAAATCACCATTTTCACTTTTTCTGTTTTAAATACGTAAGCGTCCCAATGATAATTTTGAATGAGCATGTGCATTTGAATATGATTGATGTTTACCAGGAAAAACAGGAATAGCATTCAGGAAATGTCCCAATTATCTGGACATCATTCCATCAGAAGAAAATCCCCAAGAGAAACACATTTCTCAGCAAATTCCTCAAAAAGATTTTCTCTTCAAAAGAAGTCTTATACCCCAGCAGGGTTGTTCCAGATTACTATCTTCAGAAGGTGTGATCCCCGCACCCGGACTTGGTCAGATAGTGCATCGGAGGATTATGCATCTTCCTCATTCCCATTTGAAAGGGTATCAGAGCTTCCAGCTACCTTTCATTCCCAAGCGATAGTCAAAGATCCTTCAACAGAGTACCATGGTTCTCAAAGAATTTCCCCAGCCGAGGGTACTCAAACAAGACAAAATATCATCAACGATCACAATATAGTCATATCCAGATGACTGGCGGAAATTTATTTTCCCAAATAGAAGCTTGACATCTCACATTCATATATCACACATTCACATTCACATTCATACATCACACATTCACATTCATATTCATACATCTCACATTCATACATCACATTCATACATCACATTCATACATCATATTCATACATCATACATCATGCATCATGCGCATTTTCATACGCATATTCATACACAACATAACATGCATATTTCTCCGGGAATATCATACATTACATGCATCATGAACATTGCATATCACTAACTTGATTTTTCAGGCAGACGGATATCTTCGACAAAGATGTTCTCAATCACATGTAGTGTTCACCTGAATTCCATGAACGGTTCTCTCAGATATAATCAAGCCGAAGATTCATTCTGATCACTAACCAACTCAAAAACAGGCATTGCAGATCTAAAGTTGATACCTCAGACGGTTCCAGAACGATCTAGCATCAAAGATCAAAAGCGATACCTCAGACGGTTCCAGAACGATCTAACATTGCAGATCAAAAGCGATACCTCAGACGGTTCCAGAACGATCTAACATTGCAGATCTAAAGCGATACCTCAGACGGTTCCAGAACGATCTAACATTGCAGATCTAAAGCGATACCTCAGACGGTTCCAGAACGATCTAGCATCAAAGATCTAAAGCGATACCTCAGACGGTTCTAGAACGATCTAGTATCAAAGATCTAAAGCGATACCTCAGACGGTTCCAGAACGATCTGCTATCAAAGATCTAAAGCTGATACCTTAGACGGTTCACAATGATCGACTTCCAAAAGCTAAATCAGAAAAACTTTGGACAAGTTCCATAACCATTATCCTCCAAGACTTAAAGCGGTAATCTTGGACGGTTCCGAAACAGTCAACACAAAGACTTTCAAATCCTTCATCAAGATATAATCAATGGATTCATTCTAATGAACAAACCATCAACCCATTCACCAGGTGGCATCTGAAAGCCCATCTCAGGTAATGTTTCAATCTGCCAACAACGTTTCGCAGACGACATTCAAATGCAACTTCCAACATCTCTTCTGATCAAGGTAAGTGCAAATTTTCAGGGCATCTAAATATTCAATCATCTTCTACCTTCAGATTTCAGACAATCTCTTCAGGTTTAAGAAGATTGAATAGGGGCAACTGTTATACCCCAAAATTTGCCCGCATCTTTTTTCAAGAAAACTCCAATCTGAAAATTAAGAGTCTCATATAATCATGGATTTTTATTTCAACAAATATCCTGACATATGAAATACTTAGTTTTTAGAATTTTTCTTATACAGTAATTTGGCTTGCAGTTGAATTTATTCTTACGCAAACGCAAAATACTGTTTATTACTTCACACATGCTATTTTATTTATTTACAGATAAATAGTACTGACACAATTGGTACAGAGTTAAATCTTTTTGCAGGCGCAGAATCAGGAAACTCAGACTGTACTGATAACA
This sequence comes from Vicia villosa, assembly GCF_029867415.1. Taxonomy (NCBI): domain Eukaryota; kingdom Viridiplantae; phylum Streptophyta; class Magnoliopsida; order Fabales; family Fabaceae; genus Vicia; species Vicia villosa. The sequence continues at coordinate 354,019 of NW_026705642.1, read as the reverse complement.
GTCAGTTGACAGCCAAACTGCTGGCAGTACAATTCTCAGTGTTTTGTACCATCAATCAAATCAATCTTTTACAATTCAAAATTCCAAGATGTTTTGTTCTAGAAGTCTTCTGAATGTCACGCGATTAGCAGAGACTCAACACTGCACAAAAATCAGGTACGCTTAACTGTCTCCTACACAAACAGTCCCTGACTAGGGTTTTCTTGTTTTTACAGGAGAAACAAGCTTTTGAGACCTCAAATGGATTTCATGCACATCCATATATCTCAAAGTACCATCATACAAATTTTCAAACTTCAATTCACTCAGACGCACCGTCAGCAGCTCAAACAGTCAACAGACGACCCGTTTGACCAAAAAAGTCAACAGACAGTCAAAAATGAAATTTTTTGTCAAAATCCATATTTTGTCAAAGGATTCATCATTTGATCATTGGATGATCATAATTCATCAAGGAAAGATCAAAAATCAACAAAACCCTAAGATTCAAAATTAGGGTTTTTACCTGAAAAGTCAACTCAACTTTGACTGGTCATAACTCTCTCATCCTTCATCCAAAAATTCAAACCAAAGCTCATTTTGAAGGAAATTCAATTATCTTTCAAATGCAATTGATCCCATGGTCATTGCATTCACCATTTGAAAAATATGATCAAAGACATTACAGGTCATTTTCAAAGTCAACAAAAAGACACTTTTTTCAAAAGGACACACAAGGAGCATCAAAAATAATTTTGATATCAGACCAAAGGCATTGGTTAGAGGACTCTTTGAGGTTTCCAAAAAGTGCAAGATCTCCTTCATATGACAAAAATTGAGGGATTTACACCTTGTTGAAGTTGGCTAAATTTTGGGAAAATGCATGAAACCAACATTGCTCAAAAATGTATTTTTTCCAAATGGGGCCAAGTTTTCATGGTTCAAACATGTTTGCCATGATATTATGGGCCTCCCACGACCAAGACTAAGCCCATAACATTTTTCATCCATTTTTGCTTGATTTTTTCTTATTTTAAGATTAAATTAAAAGGAAAATTGAAAGGATAATGGATAGCTTGTATTCCAAGCATGACTCATCAATATGACTCATTCAACTCTGTCTCAAAGCAAAGTACAGCAGAGGGAGAGAAGAAAATCAAGCCATAGTGGCTTAAATGCCAAGCTACATATGTGGAAAAGTCAAGATTCTAGCAAAAGCACTTATTGCTTTCTAGCTTCAATTCTAAGCACTTCAATGCTTATATATAGGCTACCATACTTCAGTAATAAAGGAGAGAAGTTCAGAAACAAAGCCTTGCTCATAACACACTTGTAACCACTTGGAACTTTTTGAAAGAAATTCAAAATTCGAATTTTAGTTTCTAACTAGTTTCAGTTCAAACTAAGCATTCAAACATCATCCTTGAACATCAATAAACGTATCCCAATCAATTGCAAGCCTTGAAGCTCACTAAATCGAGCTATACAGGTCATAATTTGTTCGAACCTAAATCAACTCGTATCTGGTTATTCACGCATGCTTAACAAGATGTAGACATATATTTGAGTTTGGTTTGATGTGTAGATCATTTCTGGAAACTTAATTGAAGTTTGAACACGTATACACGAAACTACCATTTTAGGGTTCTTCATCTCAAAATTAGGGCTTTCCAAATTAGGCAAAATTACAAGTTCAAACATGTCCCATTGAATTCGTATGGACCAGACGAATTCAACCATGGCATCGCGCCAGATTTATATCACGTTTTACTTGTAATCGCTATTTTTTGCAGGTGTATTAGGTGGGAGCTTTTACACCACCTACAAACGCAAGGTGTAAAAGGGTGGTTCTGATGAAGAAGATGATGCGTGGCTCCTCCCTATTGGCCAGGGCGCGCGCGTTTTTTTAAAAATAACTTTTGATCCTGTGCTTTGCAGTCCACGCTTTTGCCATGTGTCTCAATTTAATCACCTTCTGATCCACTTGCCAGCTCATCCTGCGTACCAGACACGCTAGCCCATGATATAGATTCTCAATCCAACCACACCTGATCAGTATCCTTTTATTTTCTATTTTATTTTAATTTTCTTTGTAAAATTAATTAAAAATAGTTTCAAAAATCAAAAAAATGCATAAAAAATATTTTTAGACTTCTAAAATAATATATTATTTTCTGAAATAAAAATATTTTATTTTTCTTCAAAATTTCAATATTTTGCATAATTAATTAGTATATATTTATATATTTGCTTTTTAATTATTCTAACCAATCAAAAAATCATAAAAAAAATTGTTCTTCATGTTAAATATTGTTTATATATTATAAACTAATTTTCTACATATTTTGAATAATTTTATCTTTAAGTTTTAGTTATTTGTATAATTATTTGTATAATTATGTTTTAATTAGCTTAAATCAATTTCAAATCAATTTCAAAAATTCCAAAAAAATTAGTTTTGTTTTAAAATTAATTGACAAATATTTTGAACATATTTTGAACTTAATTTCTAGGTTTAAATCTATTTTCATCTTTTTTCTTCATTTTAATTTAATTAATCATGCATTAATTATAATTAAAATAAATCATAAAAAATCCAAAAACATGCCCTTTTATTTTTTGCAATTTAAATTCCTAGATAAATGTATAGGATGTCAAGTTCATGTAAATAAGCTAGTTTACATTTCCTGCACAATCGATGTAATAGCGTAGATTTACTTTCCGCACTTTACATTTCCGCATTTTAATTTCCAGCAAATATAAACTGCGTGTATGTCAAAGATAAAATTGAACCGTTAGATCACTAACTTCAAAGATAAAATATCTGAATACAAACACAATCACACTTGCACCTCTTAAGGTAATCCCTTCTCATTCTTTTCAAAATCAAAGTCAAAATTCTACTATTTTGAGTACAAAATCGAACCTTGCGTTTATAGCCGGTGAAAGGATAGATTTTTAAAGGAAATAGGATAAAGACCTTACAACTCAGGGTAGACCTCCTAGTTTGCTTGCTCAAATCAAAACAAACAAAATTCTCATACACTGTTGTTTTTCAAAACAAAACTTTCCAAAAAGACAATACTTTGTATACATCCAAACACGGATTATTACAAAGTTAACGTTCTTTTCAAAACATCTTTCGAAAGATAAACAAGCATTTTGTATACATCCACACACGGATCATTACAAAATTCAATTTACAAAAGTATTTGAAACCACATATGAGCATTCTAAAGCAATTGAAAAGTGATCGAAAAACAAGTGAGCTAAGCAAAATTAAGAGCCCATGGATAACCATGGATACAAAGGGTGCTAACACCTTCCCTTTGTATAACCTACCCCCTTACCCAGAATTTCTTAAAGGTCTTTTTTCTGTTTCTTTTATAAACCTTTCCTTAATTGGATAAAACAAAAGGTCGGTGGCGACTCTGTGAATTTTCAAAATGCGAAAGCATTAAGCGATAAAAAAGAGTCAGTTCACGTATCTCTCCAGAACAGAGGTATGGCCCGGGATAAAAAACGGAGGTCCACACTTAGATGAAATGAGTTTTCAGAAACTTCATGCTTCAATACTTCTCTAACCAAGCTTCAAATGAAAAAGTATCCAACTACAAAGTTGTTCTCCTCCATGAGAGGAACAACTTTGATGTTGGAAATTCTTCCAAAAAATGTCATTTGCCACGTATAATTATGCTGTGAAGTTGACTGATCATCACACTTAAAATGTACAAAAAAAATTCTAAGTATGAAAACCTTCCATTTTTGTTTTTCTTTTTTCTATTTTTGGCAACTTTTGTCAAACTCCTGATTTTATCCATTCTTTGACTTTTCTTGACTGATTTTCCACCAAAAGTCAATATTTGACTGATTCTTCTGATTTTGACCCAGAAGTCAACTGTTCTGATTTTTCTGATCATTGATGGGATTCTTGATTAAATCTCCTCCAGTCAAATCCAGTCAAACAAACACATCCACATAGTCAGTATGAGAAACTTTCCACACATAGAAACCATTCCTGATTAAATGTTGACCAGAAAGTCAACTGGTTGACTTTGGTCAAAGAAACCCTGATTTAAAGAACCGGATGATTTGCAAGCCAGTATCCTTCAACCAATGCCTTGACTTGAGACAGCGAGAAACCCCCAATCCAGGAAGACTTCCTTGAACATAGAACCACATGATTATACCTCAGTCTCCTTATTCTCTGATCAAAATTCTTTGCAACAGAGCTTTTTCTTGCTAGCCTTCGAATAGCACCCATGATATGGATGCATGAGTGAGAGTTATGACCTAAGTGATGTATGTACATGAATCATAAGCCTAAGCCAGTTAAAAGCAAAAGGGGTAGGGCAAATTTGTTGTATGACAGCTGCCCCTATTTAATCGTCTTAAACCTGAAGGTGAGAATGGCGCTAGCCTTTTGAGCATTCACGGTAGAAGAAGATTAAATACCGAGACCAGAAATTTGTCCTAAAAGAGGAGATGGTGTAAGTGTTATCTTTATTTTTGTTTTGATATCTGCTGGGGAAAGAGAATTTTTATTTTTCTGATGGACATATTTACAGTGAGTAATTGGAAGAACGGTGATAACTTGTAACGTAGCCAAAGTGCCAATACAAGGTTCTCAAAGGAAGTGATTATTTCATGGAAGTGGTTGGAGCAGAAGTATTTTGGTAGGAAGGTAAGATAGACAAGTGTTTTAAGGGGGATACAAACGAGTATCGAAAGAATGACACATACGAGCATCAAAAGGAGATACAGACGAGTATCGAAAGAATGACACATACGAGCATCAAAAGGAGATACAGACGAGTATCGAAAGGATGACACATACGAGCATCAAAAGGAGGATACAGACGAGTATCGAAAGAATGACACATACGAGCATCAAAAGGGAGATACAGACGAGTATCGAAAGAATGACACATACGAGCATCAAAAGGGAGATACAGACGAGTATCGAAAGAATGACACATACGAGCATCAAAAGGAGGATACAGACGAGTATCGAAAGAATGACACATACGAGCATCAAAAGAGATACAGACGAGTATCGAAAGAATGACGAATACGAGCATCAAAAGGAGATACAGACGAGTATCGAAAGAATGACACAGGCGAGTGTTTGAGGAGCTTGGTAGATGGACTTACTGGGGATTGGGATTTAGATTTGAAAATGGTGTGCCCGGACGAGAGGCGAGGGATGCACAACACAGGGGTTGGATCTGAAAAATTTTCCTGTACGAGGGAAGGGCTCACGGAGACTAGGGACGACTAGGCTCGGCAATAAGATGACAGTAACCACGGAGGATTACGGGGATACTGATGCTTACGAAGCATAAGAATTACATTAATCCCTCAGGCCAGAGGCGGGGTGTAACTCTTCAAGAGTGGCAATCGTTTGAATCGCCACACACCAAGTATGACTATTCAAACGATTGAAAAATGAGATGGGTTGAAAGCCCATCCTCATTCGCACTCTAATCTTCGTGCGGCACACGGGAAATAACCTCGGGGACAACGATTCTGACGAAGAAAGACATTGCAACCGATCCATATTGGGGAGACTTCTTTTGGGGTTGAGGACACCAAGCATTGGCACCGTGGCTTGGGGAGATTTGTAATGTGGTAGCAGATATCAAGTGAAGTTTATACAGATGACAATTTCTGTGGGGATGCGCCGTTGGCTTGATTTAACATTAATTTGTATTATCTGGCTTATGCTTTGTATGCATGTTTGAATTTTCCATGGCGTAATGATCCGCTTTGACGGATATGCTACGCTTTTGAGGATGCAATGTTATATGCAGTGGATTCTATATGCAAAGGGTGCCAAATAAAGGCATCGGTGTGATAGGGGAGCAAGATCATTGGGGTCCGTTGCTTGTTATCTTGAGATGCCACTATGAGTTGACGTTAGAACCCTACAGTACCAAAGATTATTGGAAACTGTGCTGAGGGTTAGGGCATGGCTTTATTAAGGAGGAGGCAACTTCCCTCGACTTTCCTTACATCCTGAATTGCTTGGGGACGGTGAGTTTTGAGAGACTCTTCTTTGTCAGCCATATGGAAGAGGGACATGGATCTTCTCAGGTGCCCCATGTTTACCAGTGTTGGTGAATTACACGTTTGAACTTTCACGCGGGCGGGTGATGATGATCTTTGTGATAAGAGAGAGGTCGGAGCGACCATTAGAATCTGCAACCTGCACAGAAAAACAACGTTTGGATGCAAATGGTGCTCCTTAGAGCACTTTTATGTTTATGTAACATCATGTTTCGTTTTTATTCAAGATTATTATCCCCCATGCTTTCAATGCAATGTTTAATAACGAATTAAATCACACCTCGCATGCGAAAAATGAAAAGTAGGAAGGAACGTTTTTTATCCAAAGATCATTTTATTGATGGAATGCCTATGAATAGGCTTCTGTACAAGGAAGCAACTCCTAAATGAGGTAGTTGCGAAGAAGAAAATAAAATGCAAAGAGCAAAATGGCAAAGAGAAATGCTCGAATTTCCATTAAAACTGGTATTGCTACAGTTCCCATATCCTCGATCTTCTCAATGCTTTGCTTCAGAAGCGTAATGGTTGGATCGATCTGTCTGCTTTGCCAAGGGTGTATAGTGGTTTTTGTGAAGGGTATTCAGACTGCAGCCTCTCGCTTTTGATCCCTAACTTTTGCCTGGATCGCCCTTTCGGGTTTTCAATCCAGCGGGATACCCCTTTTTGCCTAAGTCGCCCTTTTGGGTTTTCGACTTAGCGGGTTATTCTCTTTTGTTTTATCCCTAATTTTTGCCCAAGCCCTTTTGGTTTGCCGGGTGTCGCGGGGAAAAATCGTTGTCTTTTTTGGGATGAGACACCTGATGCCTTCTTTGGGCTCGAGTGCTCAAAAAATGATTTCTCTTTTGTACGGACCAAACTTTTTATTGTTTCCAAAAGAGGAAAAGGAAAAAAGTTGCAATAACCTTAAAAGTGGGGGAGAGATCTTGGGTAAGAGGGTTGGTTATACGAAGGGAAGGTATTAGCACCCAACGTATCTATAGTACTCTATAGGTTTCTTTGTTTTATTTATTCCATTCTTGTTAGGGTGGAGGTTCTTGTGAAATAGGTGGGACCTAAGGTGTTTGTTTGATTATGCTCGCAAAGATCGTCGCGATCCTCTGCATACATATCCCTTAGAGGGAATCAGAGCATCTGTAGCTCGGGGTCTACGGGTGCTAAGGTTTGAATGGTTTTTTTTTGTTTTATTTTGCTCGCCAAGGATCGACCTTGTGCCTACGTATTCTCAAAGGGATGTTGAGAAAGTCAGAGCAATCGTAGTTCCCACTTATGCTAGTGGAAGCAAAGGAAAAGAGACAAATGTCATCTAAATGTTCGATGTATCTAATCTATATCATCACATACATCTGTTTGTTTTTGTTTGAAAATCTTTTCATTATAAGCCCGGGGCCATGCCACTTAGGGTGCTTAGAATGATAAAGATGTTTTTGTTGTTTAACCAGCCTTGTGGCAAAAACTTTCAATGAAGTCAGCCTTGTGACAAAAAGTTTTGATTAATCAGCCAGCCTCGTGGCAAAAGTTTCAATGAAGTCAGCCTTGTGACAAAAACTTTGATTAATCAGCCAGTACGGTGGCAAAACGGTTTGATTGATTAGCCAGCCTTGTGGCAAAAAAGTTTGATTGATTAGCCAGCCTTGTGGCAAAAAAGTTTGATTGATTGATTGTGATGATATAGAAGAGATACTCCTATCATAGAGATGATAAATGTCTAATCTCCTAGGGTATTTGATTTGGATATTGGGGATGCTTATAAGAAGCCCGTGGGTCCTTGTACGAAGCCCAAGAGGAGGCTATCCGAGGGTCCTTGCATTGTAAGCCCAAGAGGAGGCTATGGGAGGGACAATCCAGGGTCCTTGCATTGTAAGCCCAAGAGGAGGCTATGGGAGGGTCACTCGTTTGTACAAAGCCCAAGGGGAGGCATGGTATAGTTGGTCTGAGCTCTTAGAGCGATTTCACCGGGAAACCATACTCTATGTCCTAACCTAAACTAGTGGAGATTCTTTGCACGAAGCCCAATAGGAGGCTATGGGGAACCTAGTGTTGTACTAAGTTGAACAAGCACACATATCACACATATGAACAAACATGAACAAGTATGAACAAACATGAACAGGTATGAACAATTATATATGACAAAGTGTGTGTATATAATGGAGTTTATGAAGGAAATATACCTGTAAGCATGATCCATTTGTATACACAGGGCTCGGGACTCACACTCGGGGAGAGGTCCACTTGAATTTATTCAAAGCTATGTAAACAGGTATTTACAAAAGGGCTTGGGACTTATACCTACATGGAGGCCCATGGTATTTTTGGGAAGATTTAAAGAAAACCTTCATTTTTGGTTTGTTATTCAAAGTTAAAAACAAACTGATCGAGGTATGTACAAAAATGTGTGTGTACAATGAAATACCTAATTTCATGTACAGGAATGGGTATGTACAAAAGGGGCTTGGGACTTATACCTACGTGGAGGCCCGTGTTTTATTTACAAAACATGGTTGATTGCTTTATTAACAGAACGCGAGGTTTCGCTTTTGAAAAACTGTTTGAAGATTGTTTTGAAAAGTTTATTGTTTAAAAAACTGTACAAAAAGAAAAGAAATGGGACTTACACTCTCTAATATTCGAGAGGCCCCACTTCGTTTTGAAAATCAATTGATCAATTAAAAAGGTTTAATCAATAGTTTCAAAAAGAAATGGTTTATCGTTTTTGAAAAGAATCGCGATCGCGATCGCTCGTTTTAAAACGATTTGAATTTGAAAGAAATCAACTTAATTAAGTTTAAATCAAATTTTAATGCTTAATTAAGACCTAAGTGATTAGGGTTTGATAAAAAATATTTACAAGTGATTATGTTTGAAAAATCAAAATGAAAAAAAACAAATTTTAAAGTATTAAAAATACTTAAAATACGTCATTTTAAACTTAATTAAAAGTATATTAAATAAATCCTTTTTTTGTTATTTTTTTTGATATTGTCAAAATATGTATATTAAATAAGAAGTGTTTAAAAAATGAAGAAAAAATAAGTTAGTTTGATTGGTTAAATAATTAAATGAAGTTGTGTGAAAAATGAAAGAAAAAATAGTTGTAAAAAAAAGGTTTTGGTCCCTAAGGGTGTTGAACCCACGACCTGGAGGTTGTTTCTCAAAACAAAAGCCAACTGAGCCACGCTTGTGGCTTGTTACATACACGCGTCCATTTAATTATATTAAGAAACGAAAATTTGAACTTTCTGAACAAAAAGCTTGCCAAGAACAACCATCCCCATTTGATTTTGAAAATCTTTGAAACTGGATTGTTTTGATCAAGTGAAGGGTCTAATTCACTCGGTTTTTCACAAGGATCACGATGGTGGTCTTTAATTTCATTTATTTTTACTCTAAGGGGTCAATTTTGTGATGAACACGAAGAACCCTAAAACTGAAATTCAAAGTGAAATCGTGTATGATCATGATATGATGCAATTGATTGAGGGTTAATGATCCTCATAGGTGCAGAAACAAGATGGTATGCTCATATTTCATTTATGATGCGTGATTCATAGAGTTTGAAGTTCAAGTGTTCTTACCTTAAAAACGGCAAAAGTGAGGATCGAATTCTGCAAATGAGGGCTTCCAGATGTTGTTTCTTGATCTGAACACCTTCAGTGGACCTTATGGAACATGTTTGGATGCTTGGAACCATCTGAATTCATCTGTGCTAAGCTGTGGTACCCGACCTGCATAACCTTGGAGTGTGAATCGAATTTGAAGATTATGAGGTTACAGATCATATGTGAGTGCTTGGATAGTTCATATGTGATGTATGGATGATGTTAGAAGTGGTAGTTTGGACAGAATTGAGCCTGAACAAAAATTGGCATGATAAGTCTCATGTTATGCATATTTGGAGGTGAGATGATGATTTTGAGTTTTCAGGTGTTTTGGGGTGTATGAGTGATTCAGACACACCATATATGACATTTAGAAGTTGTGGGAAGCATCACTTTGTTCAGAACTTGCAAGGTTTGGAGGTTGAGTTTTCTACCTCACTTTGAAACACATGACTTGTAATCCAAGAAAGAAGAGAGAAAACCTATAATTGTGAGGTTTTGGTGTGAATTGAAGAGTGATTTGCATCTCTATTTATAGGCCAAGGATTCTGAATGAAGAGCTCTTGCAAGTTGATCAAGAATGATGACTTGGCTTAAGAGATAAAATGGCATCTTTTGCATTTAATGCATATGGTTAAAAGTAACTAAACCATGGTTAATTTCCAAGCTTCCTATCCTCTTCCATTCTGATTTTCAAATCAGAAAATATCATTCAATCATTGCTTCTATGCATCATTTCTTGGATTATTGGCCATATAGTATAGAAACTTAGTGAAAATGGCTTGAAATTTCATGCTTAATGACCTCTAATGTCAAAATTCAAAACCATAGCTATGCTCCATATTTTTTTATGCTCTTGGACATTTTGGAAAGCTCATGTTACACACTTCAAAACCCTAGTTGAAAGTTTCTTCAAGATCTTTAAGGAAATGGGTGAAAAAGATCCATGAACTTTGAAGAAAATGAAGTTTTAAGTGAAATTTTCAAAAAGTACCAACTTTGAAGCACCATATCTCTTAAATGGTTGATCTTATGGAAAAATTTTATATGTGTCAAAGTTGTTTATTGGATCAAAATATACAACTTTCATGTTGGAAGTTTTTTTCAGTTTGTAGGTGAAATTTTGAGAAATTCCCTTCCAAAGTTTGGAAAAAACCATTGAAAAACACTTAGAAAATTTTCTAAGTATGAAAAGTCAAACTTTGACTTTTTGATTCTTGATTGATTTTCTTGATTTTTCTTGATCAAATGACTTCTCATATCATATTTTGATGATTCAAAACTTCAAAAGTCATGGTTGACCAAAATTCCCCAAAAGTCAATGGTGATCTTGTACAGTTGACTTTTTCAGACGAATCGCGTTTCTGGAGATTTCAAATGAAACAGGCTATCCTCATCAAATGAATGGTATGAATGGATCATATTGAGGCATTAGAGGATATTGTGCCATGGTTTGAGTTGTGACACCATGTCCTGATTAAAAAGGCAGTGGTTTAGTGAATTAGGTCAAAAAACCCTAATTGTCGACCAGATGAAATTGATGACTGTAGGTCTTGAATTGAGATGTAATTTCAATTGTATATTGTCATAGGAATTATTTGAAGATGATTGAAACCTTTGATTGACTTCCTGGGGATTTTTAGGGTTTCCCAAATGTGATCCCTGATTTCAGTCCCTGATAGTTCAAAAACCCTGATCTGAGGATTTGTCTGATCAATCTTTGTATAGGAGATGTTCTGAGCCAATGGATTAGGTCAAAATGATGCACTTGGGGTCTTGAGATCATGTCCCAAGTCATTAGGTCAAATTCTGAGCAAAGGTCAAGAGTATGCTATCTTCAGTCAAAACCCTAATTCAGTCGATTCAAAGCTGTTGAGTTTGTTGAAATGAATCTCTGAGGACCAAATGTTGATTGTTGATGAAGATGATTCATTTGAAATGAAGGGAGAACAAAACCCTAATTGATTGTTACTTGTACTGATGAGTGATTTCCTGATTAAATCCTGCTGAGTCACAAGTAACAAACACAAGCTATGCAATTTGTTAGAGATGCAAATGATGCATATGCAAATGATATGAGGTGGTATCTTAGGTCAAAAATTGGGGTATGACAGATGCCCCTATTTAAGTTTCTTCAACCTGAGATATGAAGATTGAAAATCTTCGTTTTGATAAGGTGGAAGAGACTTAAATATCAGAAGACGCGAATTTTGGACCTAAGATACCAAAATTGCGAATGATGCAAGGATATCTTTACCGAGGGATATCAAGAACTGACTCCACTAGGGAAAAGAGATCGGGAAGGATGTCTCAATCCATTTTAGGAAGAGAATCCGTTTTTGTTCTTTTTGGGAAAGAAAGTGTGTGCTTCACCGGGGAATGATAGCTTTGTAAGAAAAGCTTACCTATCGACATCATCGACTATCAGCACAGGGATAGACTTGTTTAATAATGCGAAGGTGAAAAGGTATGAAACTGTATTACCGACTATCAGCATGGTGATAGACTTGACAAGGTAAAAAGAGTTTCAAAGGTTCGGTTAATATTACCGACTATCAGCATTGTGATAGACATGTTTAATAATATAACCAGAACAAAAGGTTATCGACTACCAGCCTTGTGATAGTGGTTTTGAAGACATGATCAATTATCAGCCGAGTGATAAAATGATTCTGGAGACTTTGCTAGGGAAATTACTGGATATTCAGCCCTGTGAACAGTAATAAGGCCCTGATCGCCAAATGATCTTCATGATTGATTTCCTTGAGAGGAATATTGTCTTGGGAGAGAAATAAGCTGCTCAGAAAATGAGGCTCTTGCTTATTGTCCGTTTTTCACGACTCTATTTGGAGAATCGGAATTTGAATCTTTGGTAAAGACAGGGTTCTAACCAAAAATGAATTGGAAAGAAATAGTCAAACAAGACTTTGTTCCCATGAGGAATGAACTCAACTGGGGATTTCCCCCTTTGTTTTGAAAGGAGAAACTAAAGCAACCTTCTTCCACGAGGAATGATCTCAGTGAGGAACTGGAAAAAGAAGATGTTCTTTTCTGCTTATGGGTGACAACCTACTTGGAGAGATGACACGCCCATACTTGTTTCTTTTCTTCTTTTTTTCTCTTCTTTTTTCTTCTTTTTGAGGATAAATATATCCTAAACAAGTGATTTTAAAGCAAACATTGAAAAATGCAAGAATGCATAAATGATGCAAATATGTATGAATGATGAATGTCATGAATGTAGCATGCATGCTGACGAGACTGACAGACAAAAGAAGTGTATACTGGAGAGGGACCGACGTCGCAATACAACCAGATACTTGGCAAATGTTCTTCAACACGGTGTAGATAACACAGGTGATGAATGGTGCTGCGTGCTTTAAACTTCTCTGGGGAAGATAAGCATCTTTTTTGAGATGGAAGAACCCTTTTACTGGAGATGAAATCTTCGTCACTAGGGATAAAAGACCTTCTTCACTGGGGATAGAAGAGCTTCTTCACCTCGAGGGGTAATTGCTTCAAGAATTCTTTTCTGGGACCCGAATACCGTTGTCTCAACGATTTTTCAGGGAGAACCCTTTTGTTCGTCCTATGGAGACGACTGCTGATGTTCCTTCCGTTGTTCACAACTCAAAGGAAAGTTTGCTTTTATTTTGAAAAAGAAAAGTGAAGTAAATTCATTTAAAACTTATTTTTTTTCTTTTTTTCAAAAGTGAATAACACAATTAAAGCGTCATTTTGAAAGCTAAAAGAAATTAGAATTGCAAACAAATGGGCACAAGGCTCAAATTTATTTAATAGAATGGTAATCAGCTAAAGGCGTGATTCCATAGAGTATTTACAAAAGTTGGAAATGGTAATTATGCGGAAAAGGCTACATTGAAAGCAATAACCACTATTCCCTCTAATAACTTTGAGTTCCAACTGCGCTTGTCGCTTCAGATTGGAGATGATTTGATCGTAGATCCTTTGATGAAAAAGACGATTCAGGTGACGAAGTATGGACTGATGCAGTTACTTTGTCATGAATCCCTAATTTTTTCCTAGATTGCCCTTTCAGGTTTTCAATCTACCAAGATGAATTTTTTCTGTTTTTGTCTCTAATTTTTGCCTGGACCGCCCTTTCGGGTTTTCAGTCCACCGAGACGCTCATTTTTGCCTAAGTCGCCCTTTGCGGGTTTTCGACTTACCGAGCTGTTCTTGTGTATTTTTTAGACAAAGTATTTCTTGACTGCATCAGCATTCACAGGATATGGGAGTTCATCACCATCCATGGTTGCAAGAGTCATGGCGCCGCCAGAAAATGTTCTTTTGACAACATACGGGCCTTCGTAATTAGGAGACCATTTGCCCCCTAGAATCTGGTTGAAAAGACAAGATCTTTTTAAGCACGAGGTCGCCTTCTCGAAATTCACGAGGTCGAACCTTTTTGTTGAAGGCTTGTTTCATCCTTGCTTGGTACAACTGTCCATGGCATAGAGCAGTCATACGTTTTTCTTCGATTAAGTTCAACTGATCGTATCTGCTTTGACACCATTCAGCCTCTGATAACTTAGTCTCCATGAGGACTCTCATTGATGGGATTTCAACTTCTACGGGGAGCACAGCTTCCATGCCGTATACTAGAGAAAAGGGAGTTGCCCCTGTTGAAGTACGTACTGAGGTACGGTACCCATGTAAAGCAAATGGCAGCATTTCATGCCAGTCTTTGTAAGTGACGACCATTTTCTGGACGATCTTCTTAATGTTCTTGTTAGCGGCTTCAACGGCGCCGCTCATTTTTGGTCTGTAAGGAGAAGAGTTATGATGCTCAATCTTGAATTCCTCACACAGTTCTTTCATCATCTTGTTGTTCAAGTTTGAACCATTGTCAGTAATGATCTTGCTGGGAATACCATATCGGCAAATGATGTTATTCTTGATAAATCTCACAACCACTTGTCTTGTAACATTGGCGTAAGATGCTGCTTCGACCCATTTGGTGAAGTAATCAATTGCTACCAAGATGAAACGATGACCGTTTGAAGCTTTCGGTTCGATCATTCCAATCATATCGATACCCCACATGGAGAAAGGCCACGGAGATGAGAGAACGTTGAGTAGAGTCGGTGGCACATGGATCTTATCTGCGTAGATCTGGCACTTGTGACATCTCTTCACGTGTTTGTAACAGTCTGATTCCATTGTCAACCAATAGTATCCTGCTCTTAAGATTTTTTTTGGACATTGCATGCCCATTTGAATGAGTTCCAAAGGACCCTTCATGCACTTCATGCATTAACATGTCTGCTTCGTGTCTGTCCACACATCTGAGCAAAACCATGTCGAAATTTCTTTTGTATAGCGCATCTCCGTTCAGGAAAAAACTGCCAGAAAGTCTCCTTAGAGTTTTCTTATCTTTGTTTGATGCCCCAAGTGGGTACTCTTGAGTTTGAAGGAAGCGTTTGATGTCGTGGAACCACGGTTTATCATCGATGACTGCTTCGGTTGCAAACACATAGGCGGGCCTTTCAAGGCGCGTAATTCTGACTGTAGGCATATCGTTCCAATGATTGACTTTGAACATGGAAGATAGAGTAGCCAAGGCGTCTGCCATTCGATTCTGATCTCGAGGTATATGATGCAATTCAACCTTGTTGAAGAAAGTCAACAGACGTCTTGCATAATCTCTGTAAGGAATCAAGCCAGGGTGGTAAGTTTCCCACTTGTCTTTGATTTGGTTGATCACGAGAGCTGAATCTCCATATATGTCGAGGATCTTGATCCTTAAGTCAATGGCTTCTTCGAGACCCATGATACAAGCTTCATATTCTGCGATGTTGTTGGTGCACTCAAATAGAAATCTGGCGGAGAACGGGATATGAGTACCCTTGGGAGTGATGATGATTGCCCCAATTCCATTGCCAAAAGCGTTTACTGCTCCATCAAAAATTAGGCCCCATCTTGATCCGGGTTCAGGACCTTCTTCAGGTAACGGTTCGTCACAATCTTTCATCTTCAAGTACATGATATCTTCGTCAGGAAAGTCAAACTTGAGAGATTGATATTCATTAATTGGTTGATGCGCCAAATGATCGGCGAGAATGCTTCCTTTGACCGCTTTTTGAGCACGGTATTCAATGTCATACTCAGATAACAGCATTTGCCATCGGGCAATCCTTCCTGTTAAGGCAGGCTTTCCAAAGACATACTTGATCGGATCCATTTTGGAGATTAATCAAGTAGTATTGTTGATCATGTATTGGCGGAGACGTTTTGAAGCCCAAGCCAAAGCACAACATGTTTTTTCGAGCATGGAGTAACGAGACTCACAGTCTGTGAATTTCTTACTCAGGTAATAGATGGCATGCTCCTTCTTACCGGTTTCATCTTGCTGTCCAAGCATACAACCCATGGATTCTTCCAACACGGTAAGGTACATGATTAATGGTCTTCCTTCAACTGGAGGAATCAATATTGGTGGTTCTAACAGGTATTCCTTGATACTGTCGAACGCTTTCTGGCAATCTTCAGTCCATACAACCCCTTGATCTTTGCGGAGAAGCTTGAAAATTGGCCCACAAGTAGCAGTCATTTGAGAGATAAACCTGGAGATATAGTTCAATCGTCCGAGAAATCCTCTTACTTGCTTTTCAGTTTTTGGTGCAGGCATCTCTTGAATAGCTCTGACTTTGTCGGGATCTACTTCAATACCTCTTTGGCTGACAATGAAACCCAAGAGTTTTCCAGATCTAACCCCAAAAGTACATTTGTTAGGATTCAAGCGAAGCTGATATTTCCTTAGTCGTTGAAACAACTTCAAAAGGTATTCAATATGTTCTTCTTCTGTGCTGGACTTGGCTATCATGTCGTCCACGTAAACTTCTATTTCTTTATGCATCATGTCATGAAAGAGAGTAGTCATTGCCCTTTGGTAAGTTGCGCCTGCATTCTTCAATCTGAACGGCATCACTTTGTAGCAAAAGGTACCCCATGGGGTGATGAAAGATGTCTTCTCCATGTCTTCAGGAGCCATCTTGATCTGATTATAACCGGAGAACCCGTCCATGAAGGAAAAGACGTTGAACTTAGCGGTGTTATCAACCAACATGTCAATTTGTGGTAATGGAAAGTCATCTTTTGGACTGGCCTTGTTCAAGTCACGGTAGTCAACACACATTCTGACTTTGCCATCCTTCTTTGGAACTGGAACTATGTTGGCCAACCATTGAGGATACTCGGAGGTGACAAGAAAACCTGCGTCGAGTTGCTTTTGAACTTCCACTTTGATCTTGTTAGCCATATCAGGGTGAGTCATTCGCAATTTCTGCTTAACCGGCGGACATTCTGGCTTCAATGGCAAGTAATGCTGAACAATATTGGTATCCAACCCAGGCATGTCTTGGTAGGACCAGGCAAACACGTCAACATATTGTTTGAGAAGGTCTGTCAACTTACTCTTGATATCAGCATCAAGCAGCGATCCAATGGTCACTTCTTTTTTGTCTTCTTCAGAACCCAAGTTAATCTTTTCTAAAGGCTCTTTGTGAGGCAGAATGGCTCTTTCCTCGTGCTTAAGTAATCGAGAGATCTCGCCCGGGATCTCCTCTTCTTCCTCTTCTTCGGCTTCGAACACAGGAAACTCAAAGTTGGGAGAGGGCATAGGGTTATTGCATTCAATGGGTTTATCAATAGTTAATCTGCACATGTGATTTATTTTTATTTCAGAAAATTTATGAATGCAAGAGTGTATGCAGATTTTTTTGAAAAGTTTTTTTTCTTGGTTTTTTAGGATTACCATTTCCAGAAAAAGCAAAAATAAAACATGTAATGTAGGGAATTCAAAATGACACGTTATTTATGATTCATTTTTTGAAACAAAGCCCTAAACACAAACTCATTTGTCTTGGGCAGGACAAAGAGGGAAACTTTTAAAAAAAAGCCCTATACACAAAGTTATTTGGGCGGAACATTTAAAAGCAAAGCCCTATAAAACATCTCTCTGCTTTGGGCAAGGCAGGAGGTCAAAATAACAGCGAAGTGATTACTTTGAGCGGCGAACAACATTCGGAACGTCGACAGCTTTCCAGTAGCAACGAACTCCTCTGTGTATTATGTATTCAGGAAAATTCTCCTCAGAATTATCTTCAGCATTGACATTGACCGCTGGTCGAGCAGGATTTGAAGGTCCTGGTTTGTCAACCTTGTTCTTTGTAGAGTTGAAACGGTCTTCTTCTACTTCTTGAAGAGCATAAGATGAGTCACAATCTCCAGAATTTTCAGGATGTATTTCCCAGTCTTCAGGATGAAGAGACTCATTGTCAGCGACACTTTCTGAGTCAACTGCGGGATCATCTTCCCCTTCATCTTCAAAAATGGCATTTATGTGATAATAACCATCTTCAGGATTATCAATCATGGCAGATGCGTTGAATCCGAAATCTTCAGTAATTTCAGGCTGCTGAGAAAATTGACAGGGCTGATAAACCTCTTCTGGCTAACTATTATATTCAAAGGAATCTCCCCATCCAGTTGGTTGGATATCCTCAATCGCAATCTTGTAACTTTCAGGTGCAGTGTATTTCACCATATAATCATATTTTCCACTTGGTTGTCCCAAGGTGTCCCAGATCTCTGCAGGAACAGGTTCAGTTTCATTGCCTTTGGATTCCTCTGAAGGAGGATGTGGTTCTTCCGGAGATATGTATCCCGAGTCATTGAGATAACATTTCCATTCTTCTTCAGGATCAGGTAGACCTTCTTCGATGCATTCTTCGATAAGGACGTTAACCTCTTGAGGAATTGGATTAAGGAATCCTCCACTAATGAATGTTTCTTTGATCGGACGAAGGGTTTCATCCTTCTTGGTGCAGTTTGAGAATGTTGGTGAACATCCGAGACCTGCTCTAGTTTCATTCTTGGTCGGGATCACAACTTGCCCCCAGCCAGTGGTAGTTCCATCTTTCACTACTTTTATCGCCTCTTTGTAAGAAGAGATTGACGCTTTCTTTTTGGAAGATTCGTCTTCTAAAGAGAGCCCTTGGAACTGAGTTCCTTCCACATCATCGGCACTGATAAAAGAGAAATTGGATAAATGACTCACCATCAAGGCTTGTTCTCCACTTATCGTTACCAATTTTCCATTTGTTACAAATTTTAACTTTTGGTGGAGCGTAGAAGTTACTTCCCCTGCTTCATGGATCCATGGTCGTCCTAACAGACAGCTATAAGCAGCTTGAATGTCCATGACCTGGAAGGTGATTTGAAATGTATGTGGACCAATTGTCATGGGTAGGTTGACTTCGCCGATAACAGATTTTCGCGATCCATCAAATGCTTTGACTACTACACCACTGAACTTCATAGGCATTCCTTGGTAAGACAAGCGAGCAAGAGTCGTCTTTGGCATCACATTCAAGGAAGATCCGGTGTCTACCAACACATTGGACAAAGAGTCTGACTGACAGTTCATAGAAATGTGCAAAGCAAGATTGTGATTTCTACCCTCCTCGGGGAGTTCTTCATCACAGAAGCTTAAATTGTTGCAAGCTGTTATGTTGGCTATTATCCCATCAAAGTGGTCAACAGTCACATCATGATCTACAAAAGCTTGATCCAAAACTCTCATCAGGGCTTCCCTGTGGGCTTCTGAATTCAACATCAATGAAAGTATTGAGATTTTTGAAGGAGTCTGCATAAGCTGATCCACAATCTTGTATTCACTTCTTTTGATAAGCTTCAAAATTTCATCAAAGTCAGGATTGACATTGGTTCCACTGGATTGACCAACATCAGTGTTTGTATTACTGACAGGAGTTTCCACAGGATTTCCCACTGGAACATTGACAGGATTTTGTCCGGTTGCAGGAGCAACAGGTTGCTTCGGAGGTAATGGAGTATACACACGTCCACTTCTTGTTACTCGACTCACATCAGCGATGTTCACGACAGATGAAAGAGTAGGTAAAGGAACTTCTTTTCCATTCTTCATCATTGTAGCATTGTAGTTGTATGGAACTGCCTTGTCAGAGTCATAAGGAATAGGTCCAGGTAGACAAATGATCAAAGGAGCAACAGGAACCTTCGGCTTGTTGTAAGTAACTTCCATGCGCTCGGGCATGTTGAAATGAGGAACGATGACGTTAACTGTAGGCATTTCCGAGTTGATATCTGAGACTAAAAGCTCATGCGGATAACATCCTATCATGTTAACTTCATTTTCATCCCTATTTATGTAGATCTGAATAGTACCATTATCCAACAGCACTTGGAGATCTCTTCTCACAATCGAACATCCGTGAGGATCTACACAACATATGCTACAGGAACCATAGCGATGCTGGCGAAAATTCTGCCCTCGACAGAGAGTGGCGTGCATTTGTACCAAATCGGCTCTTGAGAAATTGATATTATAAACTCGATATGGATCAGGACATCCATACACCATATTCACAACATGCCCTCCATGATTGGGCAGCGGATTTGCTTGCACATTAGGATTCAAATTTCTGAAAGAGAGGAGATTAGATCTAACCAACCTCTGAACTTCATGTTTCAAAGCTATGCAGTGCTCGAGATCATGGCCAGGTGCTCCTTGATGATAAGGGCATGAGACCTCAGCTTTGTACCACCATGGGAGTTTCTCAGGTACTGGTGGTGGTGCTTTAGTTTGAACAAGACCTCTTTCAATCAAGGCAGGGTACAACTCTGTGTAGGTCATTGGAATCGGATCAAACTGTGGAGCTCTTTGTACACGATTCTGATTATTGTTAAACTGCTGAGCCTGTTGTCGAGGCTGTTGTTGTTGAAACTGCGGCGTAAAACCCGGATTCGGTGTTGTATTAACGGCTGGTGCGATAGCAGCTACCTGTCGTTGACGATTGACATTTCCTCTTGGCTTTCCTTGGGATACCATGTCAACACTTTGTTCTTTCTTCTTTGGGAAACCACTTCCAAACTTTTTGGTTCCGCTTGAAGATCCACCTTCTTTAGTTAGACGTCCGGTTCGGACTCCTTCTTCTAGACGCATCCCCATGTTTACCATTTCGGTGAAATCACTTGGAGCACTAGCAATCATGCGTTCATAGTAAAACGGGCTGAGAGTATTCAAGAAGATCTTTGTCATCTCTTTCTCTTTTAACGGTGGATTAATCTGAGCAGCAGTTTCTCTCCATCGTTGGGCATATTCTTTGAAAGTTTCATGGTCTTTCTGAGCCATGGATCGAAGCTGATCTCTGTCTGGAGCCATATCCGAGTTATACTTGTATTGTCGGACAAAGGCCTCGCCTAGGTCGTTGAAAGTCCGAATATTGGTGCTATCCAAACTTGTGTACCACTTCAGTGCGGCACCAGTCAAACTGTCTTGAAAGTAATGGATAAGCAACTGATGATTATCTGCATAAGTAGACATCTTCCTGGCATACATCACAAGATGACTTTGTGGACAAGAACTTCCTTTATATTTCTCAAAGTCTGGGACCTTGAATTTAGCTGGTATTTGTACACTGGGAACCAAACATAGCTCCTGGGCATTCTTTCCAAACAAATCTTTTCCCCGAATAGCTTTGACTTCCAACTGAATCTTGTTGAATTGTTCTTGGAGATCTCCTACAAGATTACGCTGATTTGTGCTATCACCTTGATCATGATAAATCTCATTGCCATCGTAAGGAATAGTGTGAACCATAGGAGTCGGAACTGTCATAGTGGGTTGAGAAAGTGCCATAGTGATTTGGGAAAAAGTTACCCCTGAATGTGGAATAAATGCTGAACCTTGCGTAGCAGGCGCTTCAGTCGTAGCTGTTTGAACCCCAGAAAAATTATGGCGAAATCCTGTACCAAAGCTGAAAGGCGTGCCCCAACCTTCTGGCATGGAGAAAGATGGAATACCGAACGCAACTGTAGAAACTGGAGTAGTGACTTCAGATGTTACTGTTGCTTGACTGTTGGGTGGCGGCGGCTGATTTTGTGCGGCCATTAAGGAGTCAACCAGAGTAGTGAGACTTTCCAACTTTTCCTGAAGGGTGGTCACCGTACCACGAAGCTCAATATTCTCTTGTTCAGAGTGTTCCATTACTCTTCTTCTGTTTGAACGAGTATTGTATCTGTGATCTGATTGCGAGCACGGTCGAGAAACTTTGAGACGCGACAGCTTGACGATCTATTGGAGAAAGATCCAAAAGATAAGACTCTATACAACAGACTCGATATGCAGAATGATGTATGCAAAAAGAAGTTTATGATTTTTTCCAAACATTTTAAAGATTATTTCCTTGCAAACATTTGAACACAAACTATTCTTTTATTCATTCATTTTTTATTACAATAATGGGAAATGTTACAACATTGGAGCGTAGCTCCTTACAGAATCAAATGATACATGAAAATTTAAATAAATCCTAAGCATCTTCATCAGACGAAGAACCAAATGCATTGTGCAACTTGAGCTTCATGATTTCTTTCCCATAGCGAGCTTTCAATTCGGCCTTTTCAGCTCTCAGCTTGTCAACCACATTCTTCCAATTGTCAGGTATCGGAGCGTCGCTTGTTGAGCCTTCAAGCTTTTTCTTGCTTTCTTTGACGTATCTTCTGATTGCGGCATCTTTCCGACGGATCTTCTCATCTTTGTTCATGAGCCATCCATCCTGATAATAGAGAGTTTCTTCGTGTTCTTTCACTTGTTTCTTCAACTTTCTATTTTCCACATCAGTTCTTCGAAACTTTTCTTTCCAAGCGTCTTTCTCTATCCTCATCTTGGTCAAAGTGTCTTGGTATTCCTCCATAGCGGGAATGTTGGGTCGTTGAGGCACCACAGGGAACATGGGTTTTTCATAATCATAAGGCATTTGAAACTCCCCTGCTCTTTTCTTTACCCAACAGATGTAGGCGCTCGTAGCGATACAGTTCTTTGTCTCACCTTTTTCTTTCCATCGGATGTCGTACCAGGCTTTCACCATTTTTGTTTTCAACCCTTGAGGATCATTTCCTTCCTGATAAAAGTAACTTTCCACTGTAGGGCCAATGGGTTTAGTTGAATTTGCATACCCGAGTTGTCGTCGGGCTAGGACCGGATTGTAGTTAATTCCTCCTTGTGTACCAATGAGGGGTACGTTGGCGAATTCTCCACAGCTTTCAATGGTTTCTGTACCGCAGCGAGCCAAGGTATACCACTGAATATCATTATGGGTAAGAGACATAAGTCTTTGAGACCATCGTAAACCTTCCCGGTTTTCCGTGAAAATGGGAGACTTAGGTAAGTGTGAAACAATCCATTTAAACAACAGAGGTGCACAACATACAATAATTCCACCACCTTGGTGATTCCTATGATGGACGGAGAAATACATGTCACCAAGCAGAGTCGGAACGGGATTTCCATTCAAAAAGACCTTTATGGCATTGATATCAACGAAGTCGTCGATATTGGGAAACAAAACCAACCCATAGATGAGCAAGGCTAGTACAGCTTCAAAAGCTATCATGCTACCAGTCTCGATGAAGTCAAAGGCTTTCTTTATTAGAAACTGTGAAGGCAAACCTGGAAGGTTTCCTTTGGTAGTCCAATTACTCTCTATTTCAGATTTCTTCATGTGGATACTTGCTGCAATAACGTGTGACTTAGGAATGGCTTCCAAACCATTGAAAGGTATCTTGTCAGACACAGGAATACCTAAAAGATTGGCATATTCTTCCAAGGTCGGTACCAACTGGTAGTCTGGAAAGGTAAAACACCGGTAGACGGGATCATAAAACTGAACCAGAGTTTTGAGAAGCCCTTCATCAACATGAGTGTTCAAAATAGGCAAAAGCTTTCCATGGCTTTTCCTAAAATCAGAAGGATCTTGTACAAAAGACGCTAACTCTTTCAGTCTTTCCACATTAGGCTCTTTGAAACCGTACCTCTTGGTATACCTTTTTCCCATAACTTAACCCTATAATGTTTGCAAAGGAAATTCTCTAATTGTTTGGAAAAATCATGTTTTTATGGAAAAAGATGGGTTTTCTAATGAATGTATGAATGCATGGATGCATGGATGCCACATATTCAAACATGGTAAAGCAAACATGGTAACACATACATGGTAATACAGACATGGCAACACAAACATGGTACACACAGGTTCAAAGGTCCAGCGTCACGAGCATGAGGTCAGAGAACCAAACATGGGATAGTTCTAGTTAATCACCTGCAAAACATGTTCTACTGATACGTTAGAGTCTACATTTTTCTTTCGGATATTACCGGCTTTCCACAATTAAACTCATGAGCCAGCAATATTCTCAAGAAAAACTCGTCTGAGTGTGGTTCTCCGCATGACAACTAATCCAAGTCTTCACCTGAATAGTTTCTGCACCACAACCTAATAAGGCCAGGATGGGTTGGGGTTCTACGGTCTCTCAGCTTCTACAGTTCAATGAAAGCAATAATGTCTTCGCAATTAACTCGCTAAACATATATTACAAACAAGGAACCTCCACTGAGCGGAAGGATTCTCACGTGCGCCTGCACATGACTATACCCTCCACCTAATTTCTTATGTGTACTTAATCCGGGTTAGGATTTGTCCATAATGTATCACTTGTAACAGAACCACGCAAGTAACAGAACCAGAACCACACATATAAAAAATGAAATGAAAAATAAAGCAAATAGAATTAACCCTTCCTTTGGAAACAATAAAAAGATGGTCCCCAGTGAAGTCGCCATTTTTCTGTCGCGGGGAAAAATCGTTGTCTTTTTTGGGATGAGACACCTGATGCCTTCTTTGGGCTCGAGTGCTCAAAAAATGATTTTTCTTTTGTACGGACCAAACTTTTTATTGTTTCCAAAAGAGGAAAAGGAAAAAAGTTGCAATAACCTTAAAAGTGGGGGAGAGATCTTGGGTAAGAGGGTTGGTTATACGAAGGGAAGGTATTAGCACCCAACGTATCTATAGTACTCTATAGGTTTCTTTGTTTTATTTATTCCATTCTTGTTAGGGTGGAGGTTCTTGTGAAATAGGTGGGACCTAAGGTGTTTGTTTGATTATGCTCGCAAAGATCGTCGCGATCCTCTGCATACATATCCCTTAGAGGGAATCAGAGCTTCTGTAGCTCGGGGTCTACGGGTGCTAAGGTTTGAATGGTTTTTTTTGTTTTATTTTGCTCGCCAAGGATCGACCTTGTGCCTACGTATTCTCAAAGGGATGTTGAGAAAGTCAGAGCAATCGTAGTTCCCACTTATGCTAGTGGAAGCAAAGGAAAAGAGACAAATGTCATCTAAATGTTCGATGTATCTAATCTATATCATCACATACATCTGTTTGTTTTTGTTTGAAAATCTTTTCATTATAAGCCCGGGGCCATGCCACTTAGGGTGCTTAGAATGATAAAGATGTTTTTGTTGTTTAACCAGCCTTGTGGCAAAAAATTTCAATGAAGTCAGCCTTGTGACAAAAAGTTTTGATTAATCAGCCAGCCTCGTGGCAAAAGTTTCAATGAAGTCAGCCTTGTGACAAAAACTTTGATTAATCAGCCAGTACGGTGGCAAAACGGTTTGATTGATTAGCCAGCCTTGTGGCAAAAAAGTTTGATTGATTAGCCAGCCTTGTGGCAAAAAAGTTTGATTGATTGATTGTGATGATATAGAAGAGATACTCCTATCATAGAGATGATAAATGTCTAATCTCCTAGGGTATTTGATTTGGATATTGGGGATGCTTATAAGAAGCCCGTGGGTCCTTGTACGAAGCCCAAGAGGAGGCTATCCGAGGGTCCTTGCATTGTAAGCCCAAGAGGAGGCTATGGGAGGGACAATCCAGGGTCCTTGCATTGTAAGCCCAAGAGGAGGCTATGGGAGGGTCACTCGTTTGTACAAAGCCCAAGGGGAGGCATGGTATAGTTGGTCTGAGCTCTTAGAGCGATTTCACCGGGAAACCATACTCTATGTCCTAACCTAAACTAGTGGAGATTCTTTGCACGAAGCCCAATAGGAGGCTATGGGGAACCTAGTGTTGTACTAAGTTGAACAAGCACACATATCACACATATGAACAAACATGAACAAGTATGAACAAACATGAACAGGTATGAACAATTATATATGACAAAGTGTGTGTATATAATGGAGTTTATGAAGGAAATATACCTGTAAGCATGATCCATTTGTATACACAGGGCTCGGGACTCACACTCGGGGAGAGGTCCACTTGAATTTATTCAAAGCTATGTAAACAGGTATTTACAAAAGGGCTTGGGACTTATACCTACATGGAGGCCCATGGTATTTTTGGGAAGATTTAAAGAAAACCTTCATTTTTGGTTTGTTATTCAAAGTTAAAAACAAACTGATCGAGGTATGTACAAAAATGTGTGTGTACAATGAAATACCTAATTTCATGTACAGGAATGGGTATGTACAAAAGGGGCTTGGGACTTATACCTACGTGGAGGCCCGTGTTTTATTTACAAAACATGGTTGATTGCTTTATTAACAGAACGCGAGGTTTCGCTTTTGAAAAACTGTTTGAAGATTGTTTTGAAAAGTTTATTGTTTAAAAAACTGTACAAAAAGAAAAGAAATGGGACTTACACTCTCTAATATTCGAGAGGCCCCACTTCGTTTTGAAAATCAATTGATCAATTAAAAAGGTTTAATCAATAGTTTCAAAAAGAAATGGTTTATCGTTTTTGAAAAGAATCGCGATCGCGATCGCTCGTTTTAAAACGATTTGAATTTGAAAGAAATCAACTTAATTAAGTTTAAATCAAATTTTAATGCTTAATTAAGACCTAAGTGATTAGGGTTTGATAAAAAATATTTACAAGTGATTATGTTTGAAAAATCAAAATGAAAAAAAACAAATTTTAAAGTATTAAAAATACTTAAAATACGTCATTTTAAACTTAATTAAAAGTATATTAAATAAATCCTTTTTTTGTTATTTTTTTTGATATTGTCAAAATATGTATATTAAATAAGAAGTGTTTAAAAAATGAAGAAAAAATAAGTTAGTTTGATTGGTTAAATAAGTAAATGAAGTTGTGTGAAAAATGAAAGAAAAAATAGTTGTAAAAAAAAGGTTTTGGTCCCTAAGGGTGTTGAACCCACGACCTGGAGGTTGTTTCTCAAAACAAAAGCCAACTGAGCCACGCTTGTGGCTTGTTACATACACGCGTCCATTTAATTATATTAAGAAACGAAAATTTGAACTTTCTGAACAAAAAGCGCGCCAAGAACAACCATCCCCATTTGATTTTGAAAATCTTTGAAACTGGATTGTTTTGATCAAGTGAAGGGTCTAATTCACTCGGTTTTTCACAAGGATCACGATGGTGGTCTTTAATTTCATTTATTTTTACTCTAAGGGGGTCAATTTTGTGATGAACACGAAGAACCCTAAAACTGAAATTCAAAGTGAAATCGTGTATGATCATGATATGATGCAATTGATTGAGGGTTAATGATCCTCATAGGTGCAGAAACAAGATGGTATGCTCATATTTCATTTATGATGCGTGATTCATAGAGTTTGAAGTTCAAGTGTTCTTACCTTAAAAACGGCAAAAGTGAGGATCGAATTCTGCAAATGAGGGCTTCCAGATGTTGTTTCTTGATCTGAACACCTTCAGTGGACCTTATGGAACATGTTTGGATGCTTGGAACCATCTGAATTCATCTGTGCTAAGCTGTGGTACCCGACCTGCATAACCTTGGAGTGTGAATCGAATTTGAAGATTATGAGGTTACAGATCATATGTGAGTGCTTGGATAGTTCATATGTGATGTATGGATGATGTTAGAAGTGGTAGTTTGGACAGAATTGAGCCTGAACAAAAATTGGCATGATAAGTCTCATGTTATGCATATTTGGAGGTGAGATGATGATTTTGAGCTTTCAGGTGTTTTGGGGTGTATGAGTGATTCAGACACACCATATATGACATTTAGAAGTTGTGGGAAGCATCACTTTGTTCAGAACTTGCAAGGTTTGGAGGTTGAGTTTTCTACCTCACTTTGAAACACATGACTTGTAATTCAAGAAAGAAGAGAGAAAACCTATAATTGTGAGGTTTTGGTGTGAATTGAAGAGTGATTTGCATCTCTATTTATAGGCCAAGGATTCTGAATGAAGAGCTCTTGCAAGTTGGTCAAGAATGATGACTTGGCTTAAGAGATAAAATGGCATCTTTTGCATTTAATGCATATGGTTAAAAGTAACTAAACCATGGTTAATTTCCAAGCTTCCTATCCTCTTCCATTCTGATCTTCAAATCAGAAAATATCATTCAATCATTGCTTCTATGCATCATTGCTTGGATTATTGGCCATATAGTATAGAAACTTAGTGAAAATGGCTTGAAATTTCATGCTTAATGACCTCTAATGTCAAAATTCAAAACCATAGCTATGCTCCATATTTTTTTATGCTCTTGGACATTTTGGAAAGCTCATGTTACACACTTCAAAACCCTAGTTGAAAGTTTCTTCAAGATCTTTAAGGAAATGGGTGAAAAAGATCCATGAACTTTGAAGAAAATGAAGTTTTAAGTGAAATTTTCAAAAAGTACCAACTTTGAAGCACCATATCTCTTAAATGGTTGATCTTATGAAAAAATTTTATATGTGTCAAAGTTGTTTATTGGATCAAAATCTACAACTTTCATGTTGGAAGTTTTTTTCAGTTTGTAGGTGAAATTTTGAGAAATTCCCTTCCAAAGTTTGGAAAAAACCATTGAAAAACACTTAGAAAATTTTCTAAGTATGAAAAGTCAAACTTTGACTTTTTGATTCTTGATTGATTTTCTTGATTTTTCTTGATAAAATGACTTCTCATATCATATTTTGATGATTCAAAACTTCAAAAGTCATGGTTGACCAAAATTCCCCAAAAGTCAATGGTGATCTTGTACAGTTGACTTTTTCAGACGAATCGCGTTTCTGGAGATTTCAAATGAAACAGGCTATCCTCATCAAATGAATGGTATGAATGGATCATATTGAGGCATTAGAGGATATTGTGCCATGGTTTGAGTTGTGACACCATGTCCTGATTAAAAAGGCAGTGGTTCAGTGAATTAGGTCAAAAAACCCTAATTGTCGACCAGATGAAATTGATGACTGTAGGTCTTGAATTGAGATGTAATTTCCATTGTATATTGTCATAGGAATTATTTGAAGATGATTGAAACCTTTGATTGACTTCCTGGGGATTTTTAGGGTTTCCCAAATGTGATCCCTGATTTCAGTCCCTGATAGTTCAAAAACCCTGATCTGAGGATTTGTCTGATCAATCTTTGTATAGGAGATGTTCTGAGCCAATGGATTAGGTCAAAATGATGCACTTGGGGTCTTGAGATCATGTCCCAAGTCATTAGGTCAAATTCTGAGCAAAGGTCAAGAGTATGCTATCTTCAGTCAAAACCCTAATTCAGTCGATTCAAAGCTGTTGAGTTTGTTGAAATGAATCTCTGAGGACCAAATGTTGATTGTTGATGAAGATGATTCATTTGAAATGAAGGGAGAACAAAACCCTAATTGATTGTTACTTGTACTGATGAGTGATTTCCTGATTAAATCCTGCTGAGTCACAAGTAACAAACACAAGCTATGCAATTTGTTAGAGATGCAAATGATGCATATGCAAATGATATGAGGTGGTATCTTAGGTCAAAAATTGGGGTATGACACCGGGATGCCCTTATTTTTGCCTAGGTACGTCGACCTGGCGGGTCTCTTATGCGTAGTATTTTTTGACTGAGTCTGAATTGACTGGAAGCGGAACGTCTTCCCCATCCATCTTTGCCAGGATTAAAGCACCACCTGAAAATGCTTTCTTCACAATGTATGGTCCCTCATAGTTGGGAGTCCATTTTCCCCTTGGATCGGTGTGAATTGGCAAGATCTTCCTTACGACTAGGTCACCCGTGTGGAACTCTCGAGGTCGAATTTTCTTGTCATACGCTTTCTTGATCCTCTTTTGGTACAACTGGCCATGGCAGATAGCAGATAAGCGTTTCTCCTCAATCAGATTAAGATGGTCGAGCCTCGTCTTAACCCATTCTGTTTCATCAAGTTTGGCATCCATCAAGACCCTCAATGAAGGAATTTCCACTTCGACAGGAAGTACAGCCTCCATACCGTAGACAAGAGAGAAGGGAGTTGCCCCAGTTGACGTGCGAACTGAAGTTCTATAGCCATGCAGAGCAAATGGTAACATCTCATGCCAGTCCTTGTACGTTCTAACCATTTTCTGGACGATCTTTTTTATGTTCTTGTTAGCAGCTTCGACTGCGCCATTCATCTTTGGCCGGTAGGGTGATGAATTGTGATGTTCAATCTTGAACTCTTCGCACAACTCTGCCATCATCTTGTTATTGAGATTGGACCCGTTATCAGTGATGATCTTGTTTGGAACCCCATATCGGCATATGATTTCTTTCTTGATAAAGCGAGTGACGACTTGCTTAGTCACATTCTTGTAAGAAGCAGCTTCAACCCATTTGGTGAAGTAGTCGATAGCAACAAGAATAAATCTGTGTCCATTCGAAGCTTGTGGCTCTATCCGTCCAATCATGTCTATGCCCCACATAGCAAAGGGCCAGGGCGATGTCAGGACATTCAGAGGAGTTGGAGGAACATGAATTCTGTCAGCATACACTTGGCATTTGTGACATTTCTTCACATACACATAACAATCGCTTTCAATCGTCATCCAATAATATCCTGCTCGCAAGATCTTTTTGGCCATAGAATGTCCATTGGAATGAGTTCCAAAAGATCCTTCATGAATTTCCCACATGATCAATTCTGCTTCGTGTCTATCCACGCATCTGAGCAAAACTGAATTATAGTTTCTTTTGTACAGGACGTCTCCTGACAAGAAGAATTTGGATGCTAACCTTCGAAGCGTTCGCTTATCCCCAATTGTAGCATCTTCGGGATACTCTTGTTTCTCAACATACCTCTTGATGTCATAATACCATGGTTTTTCATCATACACCTCTTCAGTAGTGAGACAATGGGCAGGGAATACATGGGCAGGCTCTTTGTAACGGAGGATCCTTATATCTGGCACTTCTTTAGGGGAGCTAACTCTGAACATAGCTGCCAAAGTGGCCAAAGCATCTGCCAATTGATTCTCCTCTCGTGGGATATGATCGAAAGTGATTTCTTCGAAAGCGGGCAACAACTCCAAGATATAGTCCTTATAAGGAACTAAATTGGGGTGTCGTGTTTCCCAATCACCTCTTACTTGATGTATGACCAAGGCTGAATCCCCATAAACCTCAAGGACCTTGATCCTCATATCAATGGCTGCTTCGAGGCCCATTATGCAATCAAAGCATATTCTAGCTGTGAAAGGGATGTGAGTTTGACGAGGAGAAGTCAAAACCGCCCCAATACCATGGCCCATAGCATTTGATGCACCATCGAACGTGAGAGTCCATCGCTCTCCTGTTTCGGGTCCTTCATTATCATCCAGTTCCATGATATCTTCATCAGGAAAGTCAAACTTCATTGACTGATACTCTTCTAATGGCTGATGAGCAAGATGATCTGCAAGGACACTTTGTAATACGGTGAACTGACTTTTTATCGATTGAAATGTCGCGGTTAAGCAAGAGTCGCCACCGACTTTTATTTTATCCAAACTAAATCAGAAAGGCTAAAAGAAACAGAAAAAACCTTTTAAAGAAATCTAAGTTCGGGGGGTAATTTATGCAAAGGGAAGGTGTAAGGCACCCTTTGCATCCATGGTTTTCCATGGGCTCTTAATTGCTTTGCTTGCTCGTTTTCAGAAAATGTAGATGAAAGAGGAAAAATGGACTTTAGCTCGTAAATGAGCGTAGCCAGTTTTTTTTTGAAGAATTTTGAGAAAGAATATAGAAAATTGAGCATTGCAAGGCAATTAGGGGCAATTACCTTAAACTCAGATGATAGGTCTCTTTTTAGCCTTTCAGAATGAAAGGGTCAGTCCTTGCCATAAGAGGGCAGGAAGCCTTTCGTTTGGAGGTTGAAGGGTCGTCGAAGCATCCTTTGCCATGAGGCGGTCCCATGCCATAGAAGGGCAGGTAGTCTAAGGTAAGGATCAGAATAAGCCATTTTCGTTAGGCAACCAGAAGATACCTCAGCCTTTTTTCCGTAGGCAACTTCCGAGGGTCGAGGTCATATTTGTGTATCGAAGGCAACATCATTTAGGGTCGTGACCTTTTTATCGAGGCAACATGGCTGAAGTATCCTCATATTCGAGGGACGTGGCTTATTCTGCAAAAAACACGAAGGCAACAGGCAACAGGCAACAAGGCAACAGAGAGGTTACCCCAAAAGGGTGCGTGTGTGCAACAATCACGTGATTATGTTCAGATATTTATCTTTTAATTAGTTATTCTAATTCAGTTTAAGGCTTGCACTCCCTAAGATTACTAACCACGCAATAATATAAAGCAATAAAGGGGGCGGGAAATTGTAACCAGCGGATCCCTTATCAGGGTTTGACACAAGTAATAATAATAAGAGGCATAAAATAAAATGAGATTTAGGGTTACCAACAACGTAGCTTTGGCAATGGATAAACCCTGAAAAGGAAAAAGACAAGACAGAAAACATATAGTGAGTGCATTATCAAATTCGAGGGCAAACCTCATTAACTACAAAAGAAAATAGGATAATAAATTAAAAATAGAATAGGGAGAAGGTACTTAGCTTGGCATTTGCCTGACAGGGTTGAGGGCAAGGGTTTGCCAGAAGCATCGACTCTGACCATTAGGCATGAGCAAAGAAACAAATAAGGCATGAGTGTATTACTAATTCAGAGGCGAACGGGATTGACCCTAAAATAAAAGAATAAATAAATTTAAAACAATAATATAGGCTACGGTACTTAGCTTTGATTTGATCTGATATGGTTGATAGGGCGCCTTTAGGGTTAACCCTGAAAAGGCAAGGCAGAAAGAGATGAAGGCGAAACAAACCCTAATTTAAAAATAAACCAAATAGAATTTAAATTAAATTAAATAGAATACTTAACTTCGTATTTTGATGTGGCGCGTAGTCGGAAGGCACTTGAAAAGTAATCCTGAAAGGCAAGGCACAGAAAGAAAACATTCAGTGTAGAATAAATCCTGATTCGAATTAAAATAGGATATAATGATAAATCGATTTAATTAATTATTGGTCTTGCGACCTAATTAATTAAATCGAGGCAAAAGATTAAATCGAGTAAAATAATTTTTTAAGAATTTTTGGAATAATAAAGCTGGTATGAATTTTCGAATCTATTTAATTGAATTATCTAAAATAAATAAATAATTAAGAAGATAAAATAATACATATATTAAATCAAAAGAAAAAAAGATTTAAATTTTTAATATTATAAAAAAAATGTTTTTTTTTTGTTACTATAAAGTTTTTACAAAGTTTTATGTAAATAAAAGAAAGAAAAAAAATAAAGTAAGTATATATATATATTAAACCAAAATAAAGTGGCTGTGTAATTATAAAAAAAAAAATTAAAAAACTTAACTGGTGATCTGGTGCAGCAGGCGAGGAGGGTGTATGATGCGCTTGCGTGGTCGTGTGCGTTGGATTGAGAGGGGAGGAGATCGTACGGCTTCTGGATCGAAGGAACACCATAACGCGTATGTCTTAACGCGTGTGATCCCTGGAATTTGAAATCCCTCCGCGCGCTCTTTCTGGCCACTGGGAAGAAGACACGTAGTCGTCTTCTTCCTTGAGAAACATCCATCACGTTTTTACAGCGTTCTGCACACATGCGCTATAAAAAACCTGAACCTACTACACCTATCGATTGCTAAAACAGCCAAACACGCATGATAATTTACAGGAAAACCACGGTTCAACTCGGTTCATCCTTGTGAACTCAACCATGGCTTCAATTTGGTCCAATTTTGGTTAGTTTAAAAAACCCCGATTTGGAGCATCAAACCCTAATAATGGCATATCGTTCATAACAACACATTAACGCACTAAATTCTCCAGAAACGATAAAAACACCGAGATAAACAATAATATGCAATTTATTTTAAGTATGGATGCTTATTTGATGCAAATCGAAGAAGATTAAAATCGGACAAAGAACGACTTACAGTGCTTTGTTCTTGATGTTTCAACGCTTGGAAGCGATTGGGATTCACTCAATGATGATCCAGGAAGGTGTTTTGATCGATCTAAGGCCTTGAATTGTCCTCTAATGCAAAATTCAAGTTTTGAGATTTTGAAGAATTTTGAAGCTCGGGTTTGGCTTCTTTGGCTGCAGAAATTCGTAAACCTTGCATCTGTGGGTGTTCATGTACTTATAGAGGATGATTAGGTCAACTAAAAACGAATCCAATCTTCTCCAATCTTTAATTTGCTCTTTTGAGAAATTCTATTTGCAAATATTTCCAAATATGTCCAAAATTAAATCTTTTCTCCACCAATTTGCTTTTGCACGAAAATTGAATGAATATTGGAATATTTTGGTGATTTTCCTTTGAAATAACCAAACCCTAGTTTAGAACTTTGTATAGGAGAATTTGTATAGGAGCTTTGCATATGGATTTGAAATTTGAATAGGACAAATAGTGTGGGCAAATTTTGGGGTATGACAGCTGCCCCTGTTCAATTATCTTAAACCTGAAGATGTAGAATGGTTTGCGTGCCAGTCGGTATCTGAAGGTGGAAGATGATTGAACACTAGAATACCGAGAAATTTGCCCTATTTGCAGTAGGGACTTTTTGTCGGGGATGGGCTTGTGGATGCCATCTGGTAGTTGTGGGAGTATGGATTGTTGCGAAATTTCTGCTTTTGCCGTCTTCTCTTTTTTGTTTGAATGCTGAGGAACCGTCAAAGGTGTCGACTCAAGTCTGTGTTGGGTTATTTAAGGAACCGTCAAAGGTATCGACTTAAATTCGAAGCATATTGTTGAGGCACCGTCAAAGGTATCGACTCAGATATGCGGATAGATTGTATAACGAACCGTCAAAGGTGTCGACTTATATCTGAAGTATGTCGTTAAGGAACCGTCAAAGGTGTCGACTTAACTCTTGATGTGGGTTGTTAAGGAACCGTCAAAGGTGTCGACTTAACTTTGAAGCATATCATTGAGGCACCGTCAAAGGTATCGACTCAGATATGTAGATAGATTGTATAAGGAACCGTCAAAGGTGTCGACTTATATCTGAAGCATATCATTGAGGCACCGTCAAAGGTATCGACTCAGATATGTAGATAGATTGTATAAGGAACCGTCAAAGGTGTCGACTTATATCAGAAGTGTGTCGTTAAGGAACCGTCAAAGGTGTCAACTTAACTCTTGATGTGTTTAGGAACCGTCAAAGGTGTCGACTTAACTCTTGTAAATGGAGATAGTGGTATCCTGAAAAGTAGAGGTTAGTTTTCTTATGTTATGATGCATGTGTTATGTAATGAGTACCTCAAAATAAATGAGAGACTTTGTATGTTTATGAGGTGATGTATGCGATGTATGAATATGTTTGTGCTGTATGGTATGCGAAATATGATTTATGTTGTCTTTTTCGAGAAAATAAATCTCTATGTCCTTGTGATTTTGATGTCTGATCTTATTTGAAAATGCTTAGCTGGGAATTTATGATTCTTGCTTGGGGATGATCAGTAACTTGATGGACCCTGATTGGGGCTAAAATTATTAGTAACCCATGTTGGAGAAGAGCAAAGTGTTGGAGAAATGACAGTGTTGAAGATGTAAACTTTGTTGGGGAGTCATGTCTTTATCGAGACGAGAACTTTTGAAGATATTTTCTTAATGATTACTCTGTGGGGATATGATCTTATGAATCTGGCTCTGTGTGGAGATGTGAGTATCTTGAAAGTTGCCCCCAGTATCATAGTAACTTACTACTTGATTCAGGACACGCCACTGAGTATTGATCAAGATGTTGGACTGGACTTGCATAGATTTGCCCCAGTTAGCAGGAACTTTGGAACGATTCGCCTTGCGGGGACTTTGTGAGATGTGCACTATGGGCGATATGCCCCCAGTAATCATAGGCTCATAACAATGTCTTACGTTGATTGGGGAGTAGCTTTAGATATACTTGGATGTATGCCCCTGGTTGTTTTGGCATCTTGAGAGATTCTCAGAATCTTGACTTGATTGCCCCAGATTGATCGGGAAATAGTTTGGATCCCACCTGGGATGTATACCTTTGACTATTTGGTATTTGAGAGATTCTTGGAATCTTGACTTGATTTCCCTAGATTGATTGGGCAAAACGTGTCATGCCCCTTGTATACGTAGAGACATTGCTTCTCGGAGTAATCTTGTCTATCGGGATAACTTTCAGTCGTTAGTTGTACCCTGCGCAAGTTCTTTCTGTTGCTAACATTTGAGATTATGTAGCAGAATATGTTTAATAATGAATTCATGAGATGCAATGCATACATTTTTCTTGAGTTTTGAAAAAACATTAAAACAGGAGATGTAAAAGCGTGATGTTTGTAAAAACATGATATTTGTAACAATGTGATGTTTGTAAAAACTTGGTATCAACTCAGCATTAGTGGTAAACCTTAAGGAGTCGGGATACCTTTGTTGTGCCAGTATGCTTTCGAACTAACCATGCTTCAATTAGGACTTTCAAGGGTTGTAACGTGGCTTGGTTCACGGTTTAAGAAACAAAAGATAAAGGCTCAAAATTTGACTGTACCCACCCCTCTTCGTGATGATCTTCAGTCCTAAGCTCAGTTGATTCGACTTATGCATTCAGGTTCCAAGAGACTTTCGGATTTGCACCTTTGATAATGATGATGGTTCACAAGCAGAGAGAACTTTTGAGATGGCAGTCACTTCTTCCTTTAGGTAGTCACAACATTGTGTTGTTCAAGAATTTATTGACTTCCTTTTTTCATCTTTTTGATATCCCTAACTTTTGCCTGAACTGTCTCTTTTGAGTTAACAGTCAGCGGGACGCCTTGATTTTTGCCTAAGTCTTCTTTTTGATTTTTTTGCTTAGCAGGCTTTTCTTTGTATGTATGTTTTTTCCATTTTTTTTGAAAGATATTGACTGCCTTGTTTAATGATTGATGAACCATCATTGGCTTTTGACTGACATCTCCAACACTTCTTTAATGTGTATGGATGAACGCTTGTGATTTGAAACCTTTGTTGAAAGGTGTACTGAATGTTTCTCTTAAAATAGAATGCATAGCCAAATTAAATGAGAACTACCCTACCCCAGGTTATATTCAAGGGTTTTAATTAGTACAAGAAAGAAACCTCTACTTCTTAGGCTCAAAGGGGTTGACGAGGGATTATCATCCTTATATCTCCACTGTTTAGGAATTGAAACAATGCCTGTACATCGTCAGCATAGTCTATTCAAAAGCATACTGTATGAGGTTGCGGTATCGTTTTCGTCATCCTCCCTCAAAAAGCTTACAGCTTAGCAGGAGTTGAATAAACACAAAACATATGCAAAGTAAAGACGCAATTTAAAATGAGTGATAGCGAAATGATTTGTTCAAGACAAACATATGCAATGCACTGATGATGATTATTAAAACAGATAATGTCTATCATGATTTGAATGTTTAAGAAAACAGAATAAAATTTGCGCATGAAAGTAAATCTAACGATTAAAAGTTCATCCACTTAGACATTAATTAGTCTTGTCGTGACTAGGCATAGGAGCGGTGATCACCATAGGAGTTCTCGGATGGTTGAATTCAATTTCTCCACCATCGATCATGTCTTGAATCTTGTTTTTCAATGACCAACAATCATTCGTATCGTGTCCAGGGCTATTGGAGTGATATGCGCACCTCGCATCGGGCTTATAGCTAGGAGCGGAAGTGTTGGGCTTTATAGGAGGATCCCTCACAATAATCAAGTTTGCTCTCAACAAATGTTGTAATGCCTGAGCCAACGACATGTTGATCTTTGTGAACTGACGCTTGGGTGCGTCTACCTTGGGTCTTTGTTGCGGAACTGGTGTAGAGATCAAAATTGTCCCCACATATTGGTTTTGTTCATTGCGACCTTTCTGATTGTGCTCAGCATTAGTCAGGTGAGGTTCTTCAGATGAGTTGAAGGCAATGATCTTTTCATCAATTAAGTCTTGAATCTTGTGCTTTAATTGCCAATAATCCTTTGTATCATGACCAGGACTATTCGAATGATAAGCACATCTCGCATGGTACTTATACCCAGGAGTGGGGTTGGTAGGAAATGAATATGGAGGTAGTAGAGATATCAAATTCTGATTGAGCAGTTGTTGGAGAACTTGAGACAGCGGTATACATAATGGAGTAAATGACTGCTTAGGCTTGGATCTCTGATTATCTTGACCACCTTGATGCTTATATTGATTCTTCTCTTTCTCTATCAAAAGTGCCTTCAGTTCTTCTTGCCCCTTGGCCAAGTGAAAAATTATTTTCTGGAACTGGTTATTCTGAGCCTGAAGATTTTTGACTGATTGCTCGAGATTCATTATGCTGAAATAAACAGCGAGGAGGTGAGAAACCTGTGGTAAGAAACCTGTTATGCGATGTTATGAATGCAAATGCAATACTTTCAAGGATCTTTAGGCATTTAGTTAGCAACATTAGAAAATGATTTGGCCGCGTCCTTATTTGAAGAAATCTGAACTTTGTCTCTGAACGTCTTTCTTTGAGA
The DNA here is from genome assembly GCF_029867415.1 of Vicia villosa. Lineage (NCBI taxonomy): Eukaryota > Viridiplantae > Streptophyta > Magnoliopsida > Fabales > Fabaceae > Vicia > Vicia villosa. Next base: position 315,755 of record NW_026705642.1, on the reverse strand, counting down.
ATCAAGCTCACCATATAGAGTGGGTCATCGCCTCTGATTCGGGACACTTCTGAATTTGAAGATACATGGCTAGAGGAAAATAAATCCTCTTGCCCCTTGATAGGTACTGAGTCTTTGAATTGGAAGGCATGCGGCTTGAGGAAAATAAATCCTCTTGCCCCTTGATTAGGAATTCAGTCCTTGATAAGAGCACCTGAAATAGTGCGCCCTAAATCCCTAAGATCCTTGAAAGGGTCGGTTAAATCATGTTATGCTTATGATGTCATGATGTCATGAAGTTATGCAAATGCAGTTCATTAGGCATAGTGTGGGGTAGTAAGGACAAACAAGTCCTTTTAACAAAACCTGCAAGGAAACGAAGGTTAGCAGCAAACACCAACAAGTCACGCAAGTCACACAAGTCACACAATTTTGCCTTATGGTTAGGCTTGCACGTGGTCTAGAGGTATGTACCCTCCCCGTGAAGTTTAATTGGTTCAAACCTGTCCTATATAAAGATCGGGTTCTAGGGAGCTCATATCATTGACCTTTCTCGAAGGCGCTTATCTCAGTTCGGCAATCGAATCACCAACCGAGAAGGTCCTGAAAGTCCAGTCCATATGAGTGTAGCTTCGAGTATCAACCAACTTCAGTCGGAACCAAAGCCAGCCATCTCGCTACTTTCTAATAGGCCAAGGTCAAGTTCGACTAAGGTTCTAAGGGCGAATTAGTGCTTAATGACACCACGCGGCAGCCAAGCATTTCCTCAGGTCGGATCCCAAGGAACACCAGGACAAACCAATGTGTCACACTAACGATGGCTATCAGGTCAACCACATCAGTATACGCTGTGCAGTCTCATTGATCTCATGTCATTTACCTAAGGTACTCAAATCCGGGTTAGGATCTTTCACACAGCAAAATACCCAAAACAGCCCTGCAAAATTAAAGCAAACAAAGCAAACAATAGAAAACATTTAAGGTGAATCCTAAACTTTTAAGGTAACCCCTCTTTTATCGAAATTAATCCCCAGCAGAGTCGCCAGTTCTGTAATACGGTGAACTGACTTTTTATCGATCGAAATGTCGCGGTTAAGCAAGAGTCGCCACCGACTTTTATTTTATCCAAACTAAATCAGAAAGGCTAAAAGAAACAGAAAAAACCTTTTAAAGAAATCTAAGTTCGGGGGGTAATTTATGCAAAGGGAAGGTGTAAGGCACCCTTTGCATCCATGGTTTTCCATGGGCTCTTAATTGCTTTGCTTGCTCGTTTTCAGAAAATGTAGATCAAAGAGGAAAAATGGACTTTAGCTCGTAAATGAGCGTAGCCAGTTTTTTTTGAAGAATTTTGAGAAAGAATATAGAAAATTGAGCATTGCAAAGCAATTAGGGGCAATTACCTTAAACTCAGATGATAGGTCTCTTTTTAGCCTTTCAGAATGAAAGGGTCAGTCCTTGCCATAAGAGGGCAGGAAGCCTTTCGTTTGGAGGTTGAAGGGTCGTCGAAGCATCCTTTGCCATGAGGCTGTCCCATGCCATAGAAGGGCAGGTAGTCTAAGGTAAGGATCAGAATAAGCCATTTTCGTTAGGCAACCAGAAGATACCTCAGCCTTTTTTCCGTAGGCAACTTCCGAGGGTCGAGGTCATATTTGTGTATAGAAGGCAACATCATTTAGGGTCGTGACCTTTTTATCGAGGCAACATGGCTGAAGTATCCTCATATTCGAGGGACGTGGCTTATTCTGCAAAAAACACGAAGGCAACAGGCAACAGGCAACTAGGCAACAGAGAGGTTACCCCAAAAGGGTGCGTGTGTGCAACAATCACGTGATTATGTTCAGATATTTATCTTTTAATTAGTTATTCTAATTCAGTTTAAGGCTTGCACTCCCTAAGATTACTAACCACGCAATAATATAAAGCAATAAAGGGGGCGGGAAATTGTAACCAGCGGATCCCTTATCAGGGTTTGACACAAGTAATAATAATAAGAGGCATAAAATAAAATGAGATTTAGGGTTACCAACAACGTAGCTTTGGCAATGGATAAACCCTGAAAAGGAAAAAGACAAGACAGAAAACATATAGTGAGTGCATTATCAAATTCGAGGGCAAACCTCATTAACTACAAAAGAAAATAGGATAATAAATTAAAAATAGAATAGGGAGAAGGTACTTAGCTTGGCATTTGCCTGACAGGGTTGAGGGCAAGGGTTTTCCAGAAGCATCGACTCTGACCATTAGGCATGAGCAAAGAAACAAATAAGGCATGAGTGTATTACTAATTCAGAGGCGAACGGGATTGACCCTAAAATAAAAGAATAAATAAATTTAAAACAATAATATAGGCTACGGTACTTAGCTTTGATTTGATCTGATATGGTTGATAGGGCGCCTTTAGGGTTAACCCTGAAAAGGCAAGGCAGAAAGAGATGAAGGCGAAACAAACCTGTCATACCCCAATTTTTGACCTAAGATACCACCTCATATCATTTGCATATGCATCATTTGCATCTCTAACAAATTGCATAGCTTGTGTTTGCTACTTGTGCTTAGCAGGGTTTAATCAGGAAACCACTCATCAGTACAAGTAACAATCAATTAGGGTTTTGTTCTCCCTTCATTTCAAAAGAACTATCTTCATCAACAATCAACATTTGGTCCCCAGAGATTCACTTCAACAAACTCAACAGCTTTGAATTGACTGAATTAGGGTTTTGACTGAAGACAGCATACTCCTGACTTTTGCTCAGGATTTGACCTAATGACTTGGGACATGACCTCAAGACCCCAAGTGCATCATTTTGACTTAATCCATTGGCTCATAACATCTTCTGCACAAAGATTGATCAGACAAATCCTCAGATCAGGGTTTTGAACTATCAGGGACTGAAATCAGGGATCACATTTGGGAAACCCTAAAAATCCCCAGGGAGTCAATCAAAGGTTTCAATCATCTTCAAATAATCCCTATGACAATATACAATGGAAATTGTATCTCAATCCAAGACCTACAGGCATCAATTTCATCTGGTCGACAATTAGGGTTTTTGACCTAATTCACTGAACAACTGACTTTTTAATCAGGACATGGTGCCACAACTCAAACCATGGCTCAATATCCTCTAAAGCCTCAATATGATCCATTCCTACCATTCATTTGATGAGGATAGCCTGTTTCATTTGAAATCTCCAGAAACGCGATTCGTTTGAAAAAGTCAACTGTACAAGATCACCATTGACTTTTGGGGAATTTTGGTCAACCATGACTTTTGAAGTTTTAAATCATCAATATATGATATGAGAAGTCATTTGATCAAGGAAAATCAAGAAAATCAATCAAGAATCAAAAAGTCAAAAGTTTGACTTTCATACTTAGAAAATTTTCTAAGTGTTTTTCATGGTTTTTTCCAAACTTTGGAAGGGAATTTCTCAAAATTTCACCTACAAACTGAAAAAAACTCCCAACATGAAAGTTGTAGATTTTGATCCAATAAACAACTTTGACACATATAAATTTTTTCCATAAGATCAACCATTTAAGAGATATGGAGCTTCAAAGTTGGTACTTTTTGAAAACTTCACTTAAAACTTCATTTTCTTCAAAGTTCATGGAACTTTTTCACCCATTTCCTTAAGAGACTTGAAGAAACTTTCAACTAGGCTTTTGAAGTGTGTAATATGAGCTTTCCAAAATGTCAAAGAGCATGAAAAAATATGGAGTGTAGGTATGGTTTTGAATTATGCATTTAGTGATCATTTTCACTTGAATTTTCACCATTTTTCACTAAGTTTCAAGACTACATGACCTATAATCCAAGCAATGATGCAAAGAGGCAATAATTGAAGAGATATTTTCTGATTTGAGATCAGAATAGAAGAGGATAAGAAGCTTGAGTTTTAACCATGGTTTAGTCACTTTTAACCATTTGCATTTAATGTGAAAGATTCCATTTTATCTCTTAAGCCAAATCATCACTTCTTTGATCAACTTGCAAAGCTCTTCATTCAGAATCCTTGGCCTATAAATAGAGGTCCAAACTTCATTCAAATTCACACCAAAACCTCACAATTATAGGTTTTCTCTCTTCTTTCTTGAATTACAAGTCATGTGTTTCAAAGTGAGGTAGAAAACTCAACCTCCATCTCTTGCAAGTTTTGACCAAAGTGATGCTTCCCACAAACCACAAACATCATATGGGATGTGTTTGATCCATCCATACACCCCAAATCACCCTAAATCTCAGAATCACTCTTCAACCACCATATTTGCATAAAATGAGCCTTAACATATCAATTCTCATACCAGGCCATATCTGTCCAAGTTAATCATCTAAACACACTCCATATACTTCACATGAACTGTTCCAACCATCATACATGATCTGAAACATCAAAATCAACTAGCTTGATCCTCACTTGAGCTAAACTGCAGTTCGGGTACCACAAGGTGATCAAGAGGTTTCCAGTTCATTCCAGGCATTCAAACACATCACATAAGGTCCATTGAAGCTATCCAGATTGATACAAAGCATCTGTAACACCTCCAGGCACGATTTCAATTTCCAGTTTGGCCGTTTTTGAGGTAAGTGCTCATGAACTTCAAACTCTATCATACATGCATCATAAATGAAAAACTGCCATGCCATCTTGTTTCTGCATATGTATGGATCATTAACCCTCAATCAATTGCAACTTATCATGCACACACACGATTTCAGATTGAAACTCAAAATTAGGGTTCTTCGTGTTCATCAGAAAATTGATAGCCTTAGAGATAAAATAAATGCAATTAAATGATACCATCATGTTCCTGGTGAAAAATCGAGCAAGATAGGCTATTCACTCGATCCAAACAATTCAGTTTTCAGAATTTTCAAATTTGAATTGGGTATGTGTTCTTGGCGCCAGATTTTGAAACTGAAATTAGAAATTGATTCAAAAATATAATTGATTCGTTGCAAATACTAAACAGACCACGCGCGTGGTCCAGTTGGTCATGTTTTTGAGTGGTGAGCGTGAGGTCGTGGGTTCAACACCTCTAGGGACCAAAACCATTTTTTTACAACTATTTTTCTTTCTTTTTTTAACAAACTTCAATTAATTATTTAACTAACCAAATTAACTCATTTTTTATTCATTTTTTGCATACCTCTCACTTAATATATATATTTTGAGAATATCAAAAAAAAATCATCAAAAAATATTTATTTGATACATTTTTTAATAGTTTTAAAATGACTTGCTTTTAAGTAATTTTAATACTTTTAAATATTATTTTTCATTTGATTTTCAAAGTTAATCATTTGTAAATACTTTTTGAAGCAAACCCTAATCATCTAAATGTTAATTGAAGACAATCTTTTTGTTTATCTTGATTAATTTGACTTCTTTCAAAATTCAAATCGTTTTAAAACGAGCGATCGCGATTCTTTTCAAAACAATAAACCATTTCTTTTTGAAACTATTGATTAAATCTTTTTAATTGATCAATTGATTTTCAAAACGATGTGGGGCCTCTCGAATATTAGAGAGTATAAGTCCCTTTCGTCTTTCTTTGTACAGAAAACTTTTTCCAAAACCTTCACAGTTTTTAACGCCAAATCTTTCAACTCTTTTTCAAAACCATCCACCCTGTTTTATGAAAATAAAACAGGGGCCTCTCGAATATTAGAGAGTGTAAGTCCCACTCCTTTTCTTTTTTGTACAGTTTTTCTTCAAACAGAATAAACTTTTCAAAACAAACTTTCAAACAGTTTTTTTCAAAAGCGAAACCTCGCGTCCTGTAAATAAAAACAATCAACCATGTTTTGTAAATAAAACACGGGCCTCCACGTAGGTATAAGTCCCAAGCCCTTTTGTACATACCCATTCCAGTACATGAAATTAGGTATTTCATTGTACGCCTTTTGTACATATCTCAATCAATGTGTTTTTTAACTTTGAATAACAAACCAAAAATGAAGGTTTACTTTAAATCTTCCCAAAAATATACCATGGGCCTCCATGTAGGTATAAGTCCCAAGCCCTTTTGTAAATACCTGTTTACATAGCTGTGAATAAACTCAAGCGGACCTCTTCCCGAGTGTAAGTCCCGAGCTCTGTGTATACAAACGGATCATGCTTACAGGTATATTTCCTTCATAAACTCCATTATATACACACACTTTGTCATATATATATATAATTGTTCATACCTGTTCATGTTTGTTAATACTTGTTCATGTTTGTTCATATATGTGATATGTGTGCTTGTTCAACTTAGTACAACACTAGGTTCCCCATAGCCTCCTATTGGGCTTCGTGCAAAGAATCTCCACTAGTTTAGGTTAGGACATAGAGTATGGTTTCCCGGTGAAATCGCTCTAAGAGCTCAAACCAACTATACCATGCCTCCCCTTGGGCTTTGTACAAACGAGTGACCCTCCCATAGCCTCCTCTTGGGCTTACAATGCAAGGACCCTGGATTGTCCCTCCCATAGCCTCCTCTTGGGCTTACAATGCAAGGACCCTCGGATAGCCTCCTCTTGGGCTTCGTACAAGGACCCACGGGCTTCTTATAAGCATCCCCAATATCCAAATCAAAATACCCTAGGAGATTAGACATTTTTCATCTCTATGCTAGGAGTATCTCTTTTATATCATCACAAACAATCAATCAATCAATCAAACTTTTTTGCCACAAGGCTGGCTAATCAATTAAACCTTTTTGCCACAAGGCTGGCTAATCAATCAAACTGTTTTACCACCGTACTGGATGATTAATCAAAGTTTTTGTCACAAGGCTGACTTCATTAAAACTTTTGCCACGAGGCTGGCTGATTAATCAAAACTTTTTGTCACAAGGCTGACTTCATTGAAAGTTTTTGCCACAAGGCTGGTTAAACAACAAAAACATCTTTATCATTCTAAGCACCCTAAGTGGCATGGCCCCGGGCTTATAATGAAAAGATTTTCAAACAAAAACAAACAGATGTATGTGATGATATAGATTAGATACATCTAGCATTTAGACGACATTTGTCTATTTTCCTTTGCTTCCACTAGCATAAGTGGGAACTACGATTGCTCTGACTTTCTCAACATCCCTTTGAGAATACGTAGGCACAAGGTCGATCCTTGGCGAGCAAAACAAAAAAATAAAACAAAAAAAACCATTCAAACCTTAGCACCCGTAGACCCCGAGCTACAGATGCTCTGATTCCCTCTAGGGGATATGTATGCAGAGGATCGCGATGATCTTTGCGAGCATAATCAAACAAACACCTTAGGTCCCACCTATTTCACAAGAACCTCTCAAGAATGGAATAAATAAAACAAAGAAACCTATAGAGTACTATAGATACGTTGGGTGCTAATACCTTCCCTTCGTATAACCAACCCTCTTACCCAAGATCTCTCCCCCACTTTTAAGGTTATTGCAACTTTTTTCCTTTTCCTCTTTTGGAAACAATAAAAAGTTTGGTCCGTACAAAAGAAAAATCATTTTTTGAGCACTCGAGCCCAAAGAAGGCATCAGGTGTCTCATCCCGAAAAAAGACAACGATTTTTCCCCGCGACAGAAAAATGGCGACTTCACTGGGGACCATCTTTTTATTGTTTCCAAAGAAAGGGTTATTTCTATTTGTTTTATTTTTATTATGTTATTGTTTGGTTCTTTGGTTCTGTTACTTGTGTGGATTCTGTTACAAGTGATACATTATGGACAAATCCTAACCCGGATTAAGTACACATAAGAAATTAGGTGGAGGGTATAGTCATGTGCAGGCGCACGTGAGAATCCTTCCGCTCAGTGGAGGTTCCTTGTTTGTAATATATGTTTAGCGAGTTAATTGCGAAGACATTATTGCTTTCATTGAACTGTAGAAGCTGAGAGACCGTAGAACCCCAACCCATCCTGGCCTTATTAGGTTGTGGTGCAGAAACTATTCAGGTGAAGACTTGGATTAGTTGTCATGCGGAGAACCACACTCAGACGAGTTTTTCTTGAGAATATTACTGGCTCATGAGTTTAATTGTGGAAAGCCGGTAATATCCGAAAGAAAAATGTAGACTCTGACGTATCAGTAGAACATGTTGTGCAGGTGATTAACTAGAACTATCCCATTTTTGGTTCTCTGACCTCATGCTCGTGACGCTGGACCTTTGAACCTGTGTGTACCATGTTTGTGTTGCCATGTCTGTATTACCATGTATGTGTTACCATGTTTGAACTACCATGTTTGCTTTACCATGTTTGAATATGTGGCATCCATGCATCCACGCATTCATACATCCATAAAAAATAAAAAATCTTTTTCCATAAAAACATGATTTTTCCAAACAATTAGAGAATTTTCTTTGCAAACATTATAGGGTTAAGTTATGGAAAAAAGGTATACCAAGAGGTACGGTTTCAAAGAGCCTAATGTGGAAAGACTGAAAGAGTTAGCATCTTTTGTACAAGATCCCTCTGATTTTAGGAAAAGCCATGGAAAGCTTTTGCCTATTTTGAACACTCATGTTGATGAAGGGCTTCTCAAAACTCTGGTTCAGTTTTATGACCCCGTCTACCGGTGTTTTACCTTTCCAGACTATCAGTTGGTACCAACCTTGGAAGAATATGCCAATCTTTTGGGTATTCCTGTGTCTGACAAAATACCTTTCAATGGTTTGGAAGCCATTCCTAAGTCACCAGTCATTGCAACAGGAACTCACTTGAAGAAATCTGAAGTAGAGAGTAATTGGACTACCAAAGGAAACCTTCCAGGTTTGCCTTCACAGTTTCTAATAAAGAAAGCCTTTGACTTCATCGAGACTGGTAGCATGATAGCTTTTGAAGCTGTACTAGCCTTGCTCATCTATGGGTTGGTTTTGTTTCCCAATATCGACGACTTCGTTGATATCAATGCCATAAAGGTCTTTTTGAATGGAAATCCCGTTCCGACTCTGCTTGGTGACATGTATTTCTCCGTCCATCATAGGAATCACCAAGGTGGTGGAATTATTGTATGTTGTGCACCTCTGTTGTTTAAATGGATTGTTTCACACTTACCTAAGTCTCCCATTTTCACGGAAAACCGGGAAGGTTTGCGATGGTCTCAAAGACTTATGTCTCTTACTAATAATGATATTCAGTGGTATACCTTGGCTCGCTGCGGTACAGAAACCATTGAAAGTTGTGGAGAATTCGCCAACGTACCCCTCATTGGTACACAAGGAGGAATTAACTACAATCCAGTCCTAGCCCGACGACAACTCGGGTATGCAAATTCAACTAAACCCATTGGACCTACAGTGGAAAGTTACTTTTATCAGGAAGGAAATGATCCTCAGGGGTTGAAAACAAAAATGGTGAAAGCCTGGTACGACATCCGATGGAAAGAAAAAGGTGAGACAAAGAACTGTATCGCTACAAGCGCCTACACCTGTTGGGTAAGGAAAAGAGCAAGGGAGTTTCAAATGCCTTATGATTATGAAAAACCCATGTTCCCTGTGGTGCCTCAACGACCCAACATTCCCGCTATGGAGGAATACCAAGACACTTTGACCAAGATGAGGATAGAGAAAGACGCTTGGAAAGAAAAGTTTCGAAGAACTGATGTGGAAAATAGAAAGTTGAAGAAACAAGTGAAAGAACACGAAGAAACTCTCTATTATCAGGATGGATGGCTCATGAACAAAGATGAGAAGATCCGTCGGAAAGATGCCGCAATCAGAAGATACATCAAAGAAAGCAAGAAAAAGCTTGAAGGCTCAACAAGCAACGCTCCGATACCTGACAACTGGAAGAATGTGGTTGACAAGCTGAGAGCTGAAAAGGCCGAATTGAAAGCTCACTATGGGAAAGAAATCATGAAGCTCAAGTTGCACAATGCATTTGGTTCTTCGTCTGATGAAGATGCTTAGGATTTATTTAAATTTTCATGTATCATTTGATTCTGTAAGGAGCTACGCTCCAATGTTGTAACATTTCCCATTATTGTAATAAAAAAATGATGAATGAATAAAAGAATAGTTTGTGTTCAAATGTTTGCAAGGAAATAATCTTTAAAATGTTTGGAAAAATCATAAATTTCTTTTTGCATACATCATTCTGCATATCGAGTCTGTTGTATAGAGTCTTATCTTTTGGATCTTTCTCCAATAGATCGTCAAGCTGTCGCGTCTCAAAGTTTCTCGACCGCGCTCGCAATCAGATCACAGATACAATACTCGTTCAAACAGAAGAAGAGTAATGGAACACTCTGAACAAGAGAATATTGAGCTTCGTGGTACGGTGACCACCCTTCAGGAAAAGTTGGAAAGTCTCACTACTCTGGTTGACTCCTTAATGGCCGCACAGAATCAGCCGCCGCCACCCAACAGTCAAGCAACAGTAACATCTGAAGTCACTACTCCAGTTTCTACAGTTGCGTTCGGTATTCCATCTTTCTCCATGCCAGAAGGTTGGGGCACGCCTTTCAGCTTTGGTACAGGATTTCGCCATAATTTCTCTGGGGTTCAAACAGCTACAACTGAAGCGCCTGCTGCACAAAGTTCACAGTTTACTCCAAATCAGGGGGTAACTTTTTCTCAAGTCACTATGGCACTTTCTCAGCCCACTATGACAGTTCCGACTCCTACGGTTCACACTGTTCCTTATGATGGCAATGAGATTTATCATGATCAAGGTGATAGCACAAATCAGCGTAATCTTGTAGGAGATCTCCAAGAGCAGTTCAACAAGATTCAGCTGGAAGTCAAAGCTATTCGGGGAAAAGATTTGTTTGGAAAGAATGCCCAGGAGCTATGTTTGGTTCCCAGTGTACAGATACCTGCTAAATTCAAGGTCCCAGACTTTGAGAAATACAAAGGAAGTTCTTGCCCACAAAGTCATCTTGTGATGTATGCCAGGAAGATGTCTACTTATGCAGATAATCATCAGTTGCTTATCCATTACTTTCAAGACAGTTTGACTGGTGCCGCACTGAAGTGGTACACAGGCTTGGATAGCACTAATATTCGAACTTTCAATGACTTAGGCGAGGCCTTTGTCCGACAATACAAGTATAACTCAGATATGGCTCCAGACAGAGATCAGCTTCGATCCATGGCTCAGAAAGACCATGAAACTTTCAAAGAGTATGCCCAACGATGGAGAGAAACTGCTGCTCAGATTAATCCACCGTTAAAAGAAAAAGAGATGACAAAGATCTTCTTGAATACTCTCAGTCCGTTTTACTATGAACGCATGATTGCTAGTGCTCCAAGTGATTTCACCGAAATGGTAAACATGGGGATGCGTCTAGAAGAAGGAGTCCGAACCGGACGTCTAACTAAAGAAGGTGGATCTTCAAGCGGAACCAAAAAGTTTGGAAGTGGTTTCCCAAAGAAGAAAGAACAAAGTGTTGACATGGTATCCCAAGGAAAGCCAAGAGGAAATGTCAATCGTCAACAACAGGTAGCTGCTATCGCACCAGCCGTTAATGTTAATACAACACCGAATCCGGGATTTACTCCGCAGTTTCAACAACAACAGCCTCGACAACAGGCTCAGCAGTTTAACAATAATCAGAATCGTGTACAAAGAGCTCCACAGTTTGATCCGATTCCGATGACCTACACAGAATTGTACCCTGCTTTGATTGAAAGAGGTCTTGTTCAGACTAAAGCACCACCACCAGTACCTGAGAAACTCCCATGGTGGTACAAAGCTGAGGTCTCATGCCCTTATCATCAAGGAGCGCCTGGCCATGATCTTGAACATTGCATAGCTTTGAAACATGAAGTTCAGAGGTTGGTAAGATCTAATCTCCTCTCTTTCAGAAATTTGAATCCAAATGTGCAAGCAAATCCGCTGCCCAATCATGGAGGGCATGTTGTAAACATGGTGTATGGATGTCCTGGTCCATATCGAGTCTATAATATCAATTTCTCAAGAGCCAATTTGGTACAAATGCACGCCACTCTCTGTCGAGGGCAGAATTTTCGCCAGCATCACTATGGTTCCTGTAGCATATGTTGTGTAGATTCTCATGGATGTTCGATTGTGAGAAGAGATCTCCAAGTACTGTTGGATAATGGTACTATTCAGATCTACAGAAATAGGAATGAAAATGAAGTTAACATGATAGGATGCTATCCGCATGAGCTTTTAGTCTCAGATATCAACTCGGAAATGCCTACAGTTAACGTCATCGTTCCTCATTTCAACATGCCTGAGCGCATGGAAGTTACTTATAACAAGCCGAAGGTTCCTGTTGCTCCTTTGATCATTTGTCTACCTGGACCTGTTCCTTATGACTCTGACAAGGCAGTTCCATACAATTACAATGCCACAATGATAAAGAATGGACAAGAAGTTCCTTTACCTACTCTTTCATCTGTCGTGAATATCGCTGATGTGAGTCGAGTAACAAGAAGTGGACGTGTGTATACTCCATTACCTCCAAAGCAACCTGTTGCTCCTGCAACCGGACAAAATCCTGCCAATGTTCCAGTAGGAAATCCTGTGGAAACTCCTGTCAGTAATACAAACACTGATGTTGGTCAATCCAGTGGAACCAATGTGAATCCTGATTTTGATGAAATTTTGAAGCTTATCAAAAGAAGTGAATACAAGATTGTGGATCAGCTTATGCAGACTCCTTCAAAGATTTCAATACTTTCATTGCTGTTAAACTCTGAAGCACACAGGGAAGCCCTGATGAAGGTCTTAGATCAAGCTTTTGTAGATCATGATGTGACTGTTGACCACTTTGATGGGATAATAGCCAATATAACAGCTTGCAACAATTTAAGCTTCTGTGATGAAGAACTCCCCGAGGAGGGTAGAAATCACAATCTTGCTTTACACATTTCTATGAACTGTCAGTCAGACTCTTTGTCCAATGTATTGGTAGACACCGGATCTTCCTTGAATGTGATGCCAAAGACGACTCTTGCTCGTTTGTCTTACCAAGGAATGCCTATGAAGTTCAGTGGTGTAGTTGTCAAAGCATTTGATGGATCGCGAAAATCTGTTATCGGCGAAGTCAACCTTCCCATGACAATTGGTCCACATACATTTCAAATCACCTTCCAGGTCATGGACATTCAAGCTGCTTATAGCTGTCTGTTAGGACGACCATGGATCCATGAAGCAGGGGCAGTAACTTCTACGCTCCATCAAAAGTTAAAGTTTGTAACAAATGGAAAATTGGTAACAATAAGTGGAGAACAAGCCTTGATGGTGAGCCATTTATCCAATTTCTCTTTCATAAGTGCCGATGATGTGGAAGGAACCCAGTTTCAAGGTCTCTCTTTAGAAGACGAATCTTCCAAAAAGAAAGCATCAATCTCTTCTTACAAAGAGGCAGTGAAAGTAGTAAAAGATGGAACTACCACTGGCTGGGGGCAAGTTGTGATCCCTACCAAGAATGAAACTAGAGCAGGTCTCGGATGTTCACCAACATTCTCAAACTGCACCAAGAAGGATGAAACCCTTCGTCCGATCAAAGAAACATTCATTAGTGGAGGATTCCTTAACCCAATTCCTCAAGAGGTTAATGTCCTTATTGAAGAATGTATCGAAGAAGGTCTACCTGATACTGAAGAAGAATGGAAATGTTATCTCAATGACTCGGGATACATATCTCAGGAAGAACCACATCCTCCTTCAGAGAAATCCAAAGGCAATGAAACTGAACCTGTTCCTGCAGAAATCTGGGACACCTTGGGACAACCAAGTGGAAAATTTGATTATATGGTGAAATATACAGCACCTGAAAGTTACAAGATTGCGATTGAGGACATCCAACCAACTGGATGGGGAGATTCCTTTGAATATAATAGTCAACCAGAAGAGGCTTATCAGCCCTGTCAATTTTCTCAGCAGCCTGAAACTGCTGAAGATTTCGGATTCAACGCATCTGCCAAGGTTTATAATCCTGATGATGGTTATTATCACATAAATGCCATTTTTGAAGATGAAGGGGAAGATGGTCCCGCAGTTGACTCAGAAAGTGTTGCTGACAATGAGTCTCTTCATCCTGAAGACTGGGAAATACATCCTGAAAATTCTGGAGATTGTGACTCGTCTTATGCTCTTCAAGAAGTAGAAGAAGACTGTTTCGACTCTACAAAGAACAAGGTTGACAAACCAGGACCTTCAAATCCTGCTCGACCAGCAAACGATGTCAATACTGAAGATCACTCTGGGGAGAATTTTCCTGAATACATAATACACAGAGGAGTTCGTTGCTACTGGAAAGCTGTCGACGTTCCGAATGTTGTTCGCCGCTCAAAGTAATCACTTCGCTGTTATTTTGACCTCCTGCCTTGCCCAAAGCAGAGAGATGTTTTATAGGGCTTTGCTTTTAAATGTTCCGCCCAAATAACTTTGTGTATAGGGCTTTGTTTTAAAAGTTTCCCTCTTTGTCCTGCCCAAGACAAATGAGTTTGTGTTTAGGGCTTTGTTTCAAAAATGAATCATAAATAAAGTGTCATTTTGAATTCCCTACATTATGTGTTTTATTTTTGCTTTTTTCTGGAAATGGTAATCCTAAAAAACCAAAACCAAGAAAAAAAAAACTTTTCAAAAAAATCTGCATACACTCTTGCATTCATAAATTTTCTGAAATAGATATAAATCACATGTGCAGATTTACTATTGATAAACCCATTGAATGCAATAACCCTATGCCCTCTCCCAACTTTGAGTTTCCTGTGTTCGAAGCCGAAGAAGAGGAAGAAGAGGAGATCCCGGACGAGATCTCTCGATTACTTAAGCACGAGGAAAGAGCCATTCTGCCTCACAAAGAGCCTTTAGAAAAGATCAACTTGGGTTCTGAAGAAGACAAAAAAGAAGTGACCGTTGGATCGCTGCTTGATGCTGATGTCAAGAGTAAGTTGACAGACCTTCTCAAAGAATATGTTGACGTGTTTGCCTGGTCCTACCAAGACATGCCTGGGTTGGATACCAATATTGTTCAGCATTACTTGCCATTGAAGCCAGAATGTCCGCCGGTTAAGCAGAAATTGCGAAGGACTCACCCTGATATGGCTAATAAGATCAAAGTGGAAGTTCAAAAGCAACTCGACGCAGGTTTTCTTGTCACCTCCGAGTATCCTCAATGGTTAGCCAACATAGTGCCAGTTCCAAAGAAAGATGGCAAAGTCAGAATGTGTGTTGACTACCGTGACTTGAACAAAGCCAGTCCCAAAGATGACTTTCCTTTACCGCATATCGACATGTTGGTTGATAACACCGCTAAGTTCAACGTCTTTTCCTTCATGGACGGGTTCTCCGGTTATAATCAGATCAAGATGGCTCCTGAAGACATGGAGAAGACATCTTTCATCACCCCATGGGGTACTTTTTGCTATAAAGTGATGCCGTTTGGATTAAAGAATGCAGGCGCAACTTACCAAAGAGCAATGACTACTCTCTTTCATGACATGATGCATAAAGAAATTGAAGTTTATGTGGACGACATGATAGCCAAGTCCAGCACAGAAGAAGAACATATTGAATACCTTTTGAAGTTGTTTCAACGACTAAGGAAATATCAGCTTCGCTTGAATCCTAACAAATGTACTTTTGGGGTTAGATCTGGAAAACTCTTGGGTTTCATTGTCAGCCAAAGAGGTATTGAAGTAGATCCCGACAAAGTCAGAGCTATTCAAGAGATGCCTGCACCAAAAACTGAAAAGCAAGTAAGAGGATTTCTCGGACGATTGAACTATATCTCCAGATTTATCTCTCAAATGACTGCTACTTGTGGGCCAATTTTCAAGCTTCTCCGCAAAGATCAAGGGGTTGTATGGACTGAAGA